>NC_071527.1:17029586-17185909 GCF_027887155.1 Malaclemys terrapin pileata | reverse complement strand
CCCTCCACAACCCCCCCCCCATTCCCCCCCAGCCACCGCCACCAACCCCACAACCCCCCCATTCCCCCCAGCCACCGCCACCAGCCCCCACAACCCCCCCATTCCCCCCCAGCCACCGCCACCAGCCCCCACAACCCCCCCATTCCCCCCCAGCCACCGCCACCAGCCCCCACAACCCCCCCATTCCCCCCCAGCCACCGCCACCAGCCCCCACAACCCCCCCATTCCCCCCCCAGCCACCGCCACCAGCCCCCACAACCCCCCCATTCCCCCCCAGCCACCGCCACCAGCCCCCACAACCCCCCCCATTCCCCCCCAGCCACCGCCACCAGCCCCCACAACCCCCCCCATTCCCCCCAGCCACCGCCACCAGCCCCCACAACCCCCCCCATTCCCCCCAGCCACCGCCACCAGCCCCCACAACCCCCCCCATTCCCCCCCAGCCACCGCCACCAGCCCCCACAACCCCCCCATTCCCCCCCAGCCACCGCCACCAGCCCCACAACCCCCCCCATTCCCCCCCAGCCACCGCCACCAGCCCCCACAACCCCCCCCATTCCCCCCCCAGCCACCGCCACCAGCCCCCACAACCCCCCCATTCCCCCCAGCCACCGCCACCAGCCCCCACAACCCCCCCATTCCCCCCCAGCCACCGCCACCAGCCCCCACAACCCCCCCCATTCCCCCCCAGCCACCGCCACCAGCCCCCACAACCCCCCCATTCCCCCCAGCCACCGCCACCAGCCCCCACAACCCCCCCCATTCCCCCCCAGCCACCGCCACCAGCCCCACAACCCCCCCCATTCCCCCCCAGCCACCGCCACCAGCCCCCACAACCCCCCCCCATTCCCCCCCAGCCACCGCCACCAGCCCCCACAACCCCCCCCATTCCCCCCCAGCCACCGCCACCAGCCCCCACAACCCCCCCATTCCCCCCCAGCCACCGCCACCAGCCCCCACAACCCCCCCCATTCCCCCCCAGCCACCGCCACCAGCCCCCACAACCCCCCCATTCCCCCCCAGCCACCGCCACCAGCCCCCACAACCCCCCCATTCCCCCCCAGCCACCGCCACCAGCCCCCACAACCCCCCCATTCCCCCCCAGCCACCGCCACCAGCCCCCACAACCCCCCCATTCCCCCCAGCCACCGCCACCAGCCCCCACAACCCCCCCATTCCCCCCCAGCCACCGCCACCAACCCCCACAACCCCCCCATTCCCCCCCAGCCACCGCCACCAACCCCCACAACCCCCCCATTCCCCCCCAGCCACCGCCACCAACCCCACAACCCCCCCATTCCCCCCCAGCCACCGCCACCAGCCCCACAACCCCCCCATTCCCCCCCCAGCCACCGCCACCAGCCCCCACAACCCCCCCATTCCCCCCCAGCCACCGCCACCAGCCCCCACAACCCCCCCCATTCCCCCCCAGCCACCGCCACCAACCCCCACAACCCCCCCATTCCCCCCCAGCCACCGCCACCAGCCCCCACAACCCCCCCATTCCCCCCCAGCCACCGCCACCAGCCCCCACAACCCCCCCCATTCCCCCCCAGCCACCGCCACCAGCCCCCACAACCCCCCCATTCCCCCCCAGCCACCGCCACCAGCCCCCACAACCCCCCCATTCCCCCCCAGCCACCGCCACCAACCCCCACAACCCCCCCATTCCCCCCCCAGCCACCGCCACCAACCCCCACAACCCCCCCATTCCCCCCCAGCCACCGCCCACAACCCCCCCATTCCCCCCCAGCCACCAGCCCCCACAACCCCCCCCATTCCCCCCCCAGCCACCGCCACCAGCCCCCACAACCCCCCCCATTCCCCCCCAACCACCGCCACCAACCCCACAACCCCCCCCATTCCCCCCAGCCACCGCCACCAACCCCCACAACCCCCCCATTCCCCCCCAGCCACCAGCCCCCACAACCCCCCCATTCCCCCCCAGCCACCGCCACCAACCCCCACAACCCCCCCCATTCCCCCCCCAGCCACCGCCACCAACCCCCACAACCCCCCCCATTCCCCCCCAGCCACCGCCACCAGCCCCACAACCCCCCCATTCCCCCCCAGCCACCGCCACCAGCCCCCACAACCCCCCCATTCCCCCCCCAGCCACCGCCACCAGCCCCCACAACCCCCCCATTCCCCCCAGCCACCGCCACCAGCCCCCACAACCCCCCCCATTCCCCCCCCAGCCACCGCCACCAACCCCCACAACCCCCCCATTCCCCCCCCAGCCACCGCCACCAACCCCCACAACCCCCCCATTCCCCCCCAGCCACCGCCACCAACCCCCACAACCCCCCCATTCCCCCCCAGCCACCAGCCCCCACAACCCCCCCCATTCCCCCCCCAGCCACCGCCACCAGCCCCCACAACCCCCCCCATTCCCCCCCAACCACCGCCACCAACCCCCACAACCCCCCCCATTCCCCCCCAGCCACCGCCACCAACCCCCACAACCCCCCATTCCCCCCAGCCACCAGCCCCCACAACCCCCCCATTCCCCCCCAGCCACCGCCACCAACCCCCACAACCCCCCCCATTCCCCCCCAGCCACCGCCACCAACCCCCACAACCCCCCCATTCCCCCCCAGCCACCGCCACCAGCCCCCACAACCCCCCATTCCCCCCCAGCCACCGCCACCAGCCCCCACAACCCCCCCATTCCCCCCCCAGCCACCGCCACCAGCCCCCACAACCCCCCCATTCCCCCCCCAGCCACCGCCACCAACCCCCACAACCCCCCCATTCCCCCCCAGCCACCGCCACCAACCCCCACAACCCCCCCATTCCCCCCCAGCCACCGCCACCAACCCCCACAACCCCCCCATTCCCCCCCCAGCCACCGCCACCAACCCCCACAACCCCCCCATTCCCCCCCCAGCCACCGCCACCAACCCCCACAACCCCCCCATTCCCCCCCAGCCACCGCCACCAACCCCCACAACCCCCCATTCCCCCCCCAGCCACCGCCACCAACCCCCACAACCCCCCCATTCCCCCCCCAGCCACCGCCACCAACCCCCACAACCCCCCCATTCCCCCCCAGCCACCGCCACCAACACCCACAACCCCCCCCATTCCCCCCCAGCCACCGCCACCAACCCCCACAACCCCCCCATTCCCCCCAGCCACCGCACCACCCCCAACCCCCCATTCCCCCCCAGCCACCGCCACCAGCCCCCACAACCCCCCCATTTCCCCCCCAGCCACCGCCACCAACCCCCACAACCCCCCCCATTCCCCCCCAGCCACCGCCACCAACCCCCACAACCCCCCATTCCCCCCAGCCACCGCCACCAACCGCCACAACCCCCCCATTCCCCCCAGCCACCGCCACCAACCGCCACAACCCCCCCCATTCCCATCCCCCCCAGCCACCGCCACCAACCCCCACAACCCCCCCATTCCCCCCAGCCACTGCCACCAGCCCCCACAACCCCCCCATTCCCCCCCCAGCCACCGCCACCAGCCCCCACAACCCCCCATTCCCCCCAGCCACCGCCACCAGCCCCCACAACCCCCCCCTTTCCCCCCCAGCCACCAGCCCCCACAACCCCCCCATTCCCCCCCAGCCACCGCCACCAGCCCCCACAACCCCCCCATTCCCCCCCAGCCACCGCCACCAGCCCCCACAACCCCCCATTCCCCCCCAGCCACCGCCACCAGCCCCCACAACCCCCCATTCCCCCCCAGCCACCGCCACCAGCCCCCACAACCCCCCCATTCCCCCCCCAGCCACCAGCCCCCACAACCCCCCCATTCCCCCCCAGCCACCGCCACCAGCCCCCACAACCCCCCATTCCCCCCCAGCCACCAGCCCCACAACCCCCCCATTCCCCCCCAGCCACCGCCACCAGCCCCCACAACCCCCCCATTCCCCCCCCAGCCACCGCCACCAGCCCCCCCCATTCCCCCATTCCCATCCCCCCCCAGCTCCCACCCCCCCTCAGCCACCGCCACCAGCCCCCACAACCCCCCCCATTCCCCCTCCAGCCACCGCCACCAGCCCCCACAACCCCCCCATTCCCCCCCAGCCACCGCCACCAACCCCCACAACCCCCATTCCCCCCCCAGCCACCGCCACCAACCCCCACAACCCCCCCCATTCCCCCCCAGCCACCGCCACCAGCCCCCACAACCCCCCCATTCCCCCCCAGCCACCGCCACCAGCCCCCACAACCCCCCCAGCCACCGCCACCAACCCCCACAACCCCCCCATTCCCCCCCAGCCACCGCCACCAACCCCCACAACCCCCCCCATTCCCCCCCAGCCACCGCCACCAATCCCCACAACCCCCCCATTCCCATCCCCCCCCAGCTCCCACCCCCCCTCAGCCACCGCCACCAGCCCCCACAACCCCCCCATTCTCCCCCAGCCACTGCCACTAACCCCCACAACCCCCCATTCCCCCCCAGCCACTGCCACCAACCCCCACAACCCCCCCCATTCCCCCCCCAGCCACCGCCACCAACCCCCACAACCCCCCCATTCCCATCCCCCCCAGCTCCCACCCCCCTCAGCCACCGCCACCAGCCCCCACAACCCCCCCATTCCCATCCCCCCCCAGCTCCCACCCCCCTCAGCCACCGCCACCAGCCCCCACAACCCCCCCCATTCCCATGTACCCCCAGCTCCCACCCCCGCTCAGGCACCGCCACCAGCCCCCACAACCCCCCCATTCCCCCCCAGCCACCGCCACCAACCCCCCCAACCCCCCCATTCCCCCCCCAGCCACCGCCACCAACCCCCACAACCCCCCCATTCCCCCCCCAGCCACCGCCACCAACCCCCACAACCCCCCCATTCCCCCCCCAGCCACCGCCACCAGCCCCCACAACCCCCCCATTCCCCCCCAGCCACCGCCACCAGCCCCCACAACCCCCCCATTCCCCCCCCAGCCACTGCCACCAGCCCCCACAACCCCCCCCATTCCCATCCCCCCCAGCTCCCACCCCCCCTCAGGCACCGCCACCAGCCCCCACAACCCCCCCCCATTTCCCCCCAGCCACCGCCACCAGCCCCCACAACCCCCCCCATTCCCATCCCCCCCCAGCTCCCACCCCCCTCAGCCACCGCCACCAGCCCCCACAACCCCCCCATTCCCATCCCCCCCCAGCTCCCACCCCCCTCAGCCACCGCCACCAGCCCCCACAACCTCCCCATTCCCCCCCAGCCACCGCCACCAGCCCCCACAACCCCCCCATTCCCCCCCCAGCTCCCACCCCCCTCAGCCACCGCCACCAGCCCCCACAACCCCCCCATTCCCCCCCCAGCCACCGCCACCAGCCCCCACAACCCCCCCATTCCCCCCCAGCTCCCACCCCCCCTCAGGCACCGCCACCAGTCCCCACAACCCCCCCATTCCCATGTCCCCCCAGCTCCCACCCCCCTCAGCCACCGCCACCAGCCCCCACAACCCCCCCATTACCATGGCCCCCCACTCCCCCCCTCAGCCACCGCCACCAGCCCCCACAACCCCCCCCATTCCCATGCCCCCCCAGCTCCCACCCCCCCTCTCAGCCACCGCCACCAGCCCCCACAACCCCCCCCATTCCCATGGCCCCCCAGCTCCCACCCCCCCCTCAGGCACCGCCACCAGCCTCCACAACCCCCCCCATTCCCATGGCCCCCCACTCCCCCCCTCAGCCACCGCCACCAGCCCCCACAACCCCCCCCATTCCCATGCCCCCCCAGATCCCACCCCCCCTCAGGCACCGCCACCAGCCCCCACAACCCCCCCATTCCCATGCCCCCCCAGCTCCCACCCCCCCTCAGGCACCGCCACCAGCCCCCACAACCCCCCCATTCCTCCCCAGCCACTGCCACCAACCCCCACAACCCCCCCCATTCCGATGCCCCCCCAGCTCCCACACCCCCCTTCAGGCACTGCCACCAGCCCCCACAACCCCCCCATTCCGATGCCCCCCAGCTCCCACACCCCCCCTCAGGCACTGCCACCAACCCCCAGAACCCCCAGAACCCCCCTCAGCCACTTCCACCAGCCTCCACAACCCCCCCAGATCCCACACCCCACCTCAGGCACCGCCACCAGCCCCCACAACCCCCCCCATTCCCATGCTCCTCCAGATCCCACCCCCCCCTCAGGCACCGCCGCCAGCCCCCACAACCCCCCTGACATTGCCATGCCCCCCCAGCTCCAACCCCCCCCAGGCACCGCCAGCAGCCCCCACAACCCCCCCCATTCCCATAACCCCCCAGCTCCCACCCCCCCAGGCACCGCCACCAGCCCCCACAACCCCCCCATTCCCATGCCCCCCCAGATCCCACCCCACCTCAGGCACTGCCACCAGCCCCCACAACCCCCCTGACATTCCCATGCCCCCCCAGATCCCACACACCCCCTCAGGCACTGCCACCAGCCCCCACAACCCTCCCATTCCCATGCTCCTCCAGATCCCACCCCTCCTCAGGCACCGCCGCCAGCCCCCACAACCCCCCTGACATTGCCATGCCCCCCCAGCTCCAACCCCCCCAGGCACCGCCAGCAGCCCCCACAACCCCCCCCATTCCCATAACCCCCCAGCTCCCACCCCCCCCAGGCACCGCCACCAGCCCCCACAACCCCCCCATTCCCATGCCCCCCCAGATCCCACCCCCCCTCAGGCACTGCCACCAGCCCCCACAACCCCCCTGACATTCCCATGCCTCCCCAGATCCCACACCCCCCCTCAGGCACCGCCACCAGCCCCAACCCCCCTGACATTCCCATGCCCCACCAGCCCCCACAACACCCAGCCCCCACAACCCCCCTGACATTCCCATGCCCCCCCGATCCCACACACCCCCTCAGGCACTGCCCCCAGCCCCCACAACCCTCCCCCATTCCCATGCTCCCCCCAGTTCCCACCCCCCCTCAGGCACTGCCCCCACAACCCCCCTGACATTCCTATGCCCCACACTTGCCCCCCCCGACACCACCACCAGTCCCCACATTCCTATGCCCCCACGCTCTCTCAACCCCCCACCAAACACCCAGATCCCACAAACCACCACCCCCCTCCACCTTTCCCCCCTGCCCATGGACACCTCCCCTAGCTCCCACAAAATCCCACCTCCGTCTATCTCCCTCCCAAAACTGACTCCCCCCTTGACGGCAAGCCTGAGGGCAGGGAGTGGGGAGGGCTGGGGCAACCACCTCCCAGGGGGCCAGTCTCTAGGGGATGCCTCCTGAGAGCCAGTGAGGGGCTCCCCCATTGGGCTCCGTGGCCTGGAGTGAATCTCTCCCAGGGAGCTGAGACTGGCCCCTTTGTGCAGGGACAGGGCCAGCTGTGCTTTGCGCTGCCACCAGGAGCGTTGAGGGCTGGGGCAAGGTTTGCACAGCCCCACCCCTCCGTCCACATGCCTGCTGAATCTGAAGCTTCAGCCCTTTTCTGTGAAACGGTGCGAGTGCTTCCTAATAACCATGTTCTAGGCTCAAGCCCCCAGCCTTTCGCCGCTGGCCTCGGAGGTGAACTACAGCCAGCAGCATCCTGCTGGTTTGAAGCTAAAGTGTGTGTTGATCTAGTGCTGGTGAAAAGGTGCCAACAGAACAAACCTCTGAGACTAAAGTCCTCTGTCCACAGAGCAGATGCAGCATGGGCTGGGGCCAGCTTAAGCTTCCCCCGATGCCGTCTTCCCAATAGGACCCCACCCAGCAGAGAGCAATCTCTGTGGCCTAGTCAACACTTGGCCTCTGTACCGTCAACAAGTCAGTTAGTGCCAGTCATGGTGACTTATTTTTATAATGCGGAACCTTGGAAACTGGACTGAGACCCACAAAATATCAGAGATGGTAAGTACTTTCAGCCCCTATGAAACTGGTGACAAAGAGACGAAAGGCACCATTCTACATGCGCACAGATTGTTTTTTTAAACCAAAGCTCCTACAACAACCCATTTAATTTGATAGCCGAGTGTTACACCACGCTGCTTGTACAAACAGATGGTTCTAGTGTGTGAATCCTTCCTCTCCCCCAACAGTGTCTCTCTGGGATTTGCAAGAAGGAGTTGTGCAATGAGCTGTAATCTCTTCACCAAGGCGGGGACATGGGTTGGGGATTCTGTAGATAGGACATCACCACAGCAGAGATAGACAACCTGAATCCAGAGGAAGAAAATCAATCGTTTTAAAAACCAACCAACCATGAGGTTTTTTTATTATTATTTCAATATCCACCGTCATGTCTGGGTCTTGTACAGCACTAGCATGTTGGTGAACAATTCCCAGGGATTCCAAAGTACTTGCTTTCTCAACCAGGCATACAAGGATTGCTCACCCACACAGAGGTGTAGCCACCTCTACAGTGGAAGGCAGCAGCTGCTTAGCATCCAACACTGTACCAGTTTTTGACAGGAGATGAAGAATTTTTCATCCAACTGGAACTGCAGCGTAGGTATTTAAGGAAACAGACTGTAGATTCCAGAGCTGGGAACTGGTCAGGACATGGGTTCACAGCTCAGCTTTTAGGAAAAGATGCCGTGGAATTTAATATCCAAGAACGAGCGAGACCTTGCTTTTACATCTCATTCAAACGATGGCACCGCCAACAGACCAGCCCTCTATCACCAAAGCACCATGCTGGGGCGCTGGTTCATTGCGGACTAGGATGAAGAGCGCTCCGTACTAATCACCAATACCATTTTATCCCCATTTTACAGATGGAGAAACCAAGGCAGCAGGAAAGTGTCAAAGTACAAAATCATGCCGTATTAGTGGCAGAGTTGGGCACAGAACCCAGAAGTTCTGGCTTCTACTCCTCTGCTCTAACCACAACGTGGACAGGTAGGCACATTTGGACGCATGTCTTCGATTCACATGGTCAGTGAATAAGACGGTTAAAGGAAGACAATGACTCACATGAAGCTGCTCATCATCTGTTTGGTGTCCTCTGAGCTTCTGGAGTTGGCAAAGCTAATGAAGGAGCAATAGACAGCAATCCAAGCACACCACTTCAGCTAGAAACACAGAGGAACTAATTTGAGAGCCTCAAAGTGGGCACTTACGGGATCTCTCAGGATCTTCAATAGCTAATAATACTGGGCAAGTCTCAGAGCTCTTTAAAACATTCCTTAAACAAAGATCACAATCCCTGCTCCCTTGTGAAGTTAGTATCAATACCATTTCACCGACTCGCCCAAAGTCACACAGCAAGTCAGTAGCAGAGCTGGGAACAGGACCCTGAAGTCCTGGCTCCCAGTCCCCTGATTTAACCATTAGGACACACTCCCTCCTCCAGCCAGGAAGAGCCCACTAGAGCCTGGACTCCCAGTTCCCTTTTCTACCCACTAAACACTCAGCCAGGAACAGAAGTAATGACGATTCCTCTTCCAATCCTGTTTCAGTGCAATGGCTTAGACCACTCTAGGTCTCCCCCTCTTCCATCCCCCAAATCATTTAACACAGGGAGGCTGTGGAATCCCTGTCACTGGAGGTTTTCAAGCACAGGTTAGACAAACGTTTGTCAGGGATGGACTTGGCATACTTAACCCTGCCTCAGTGGGCGGGGGGGAGATGCACTCTGGGCATGTCTACACTGTAAAGAAAAACCTGTGGCGCTGAGTCTCAGAGCCTGGGGCACTTGACTCAGGCTCACGGGGCTTGAGCTGCAGGGCTAAAAATGGCAGTGTGCACATTCCCGCCTGGGCTGGAGCCCGGGATCTGAAACCTGCCAAAGCAGGAGGGTCTTGGAGCCCAGGCTCCCGCCTGAGTGGGAACATCTACACGGCTATTTTTAGCCCTGCAGCAGAGCCAGTTGCTCTGGCTCTGAGACTCGGCACTGTGGGTTTATCTTTGCAATTCAGATACACACTAGGTCCCTCTTGAGGTCCCTCCTTGCCCAGCAGTTCTAGGATTCTGTGAAAGAGCAGCCAGTTGGTTAAGGGAACAGGCACGGTGAGGCTATGCAGTGCTACAGCGCCCAGCTGCACAGATGTCCTTTATAATAAAGAGCATGCATCTCATGTTTGCTTCGCCCTAGAAGGCATCTTACCTACGCAAGATCTAATGTTCATTCCTTTCCTGCTCACCTTAAGCATTAAGCCACACATGCTGAAAATCATCCCCAACAGGTTCATGTAATCTGGAGTGGGATCTTCCAGCGTGGGGTTGTTCTCTGTAGACGGAGGCTTGTACCTACAAAGCAAGCGTGCAATAGCATGTTACGAGAGAGAGACGGGAGTGTTAACTCACGCTTGGAAACTATTAGCCCTCTTCTCCATAGGTAACATGAAGATAAACAGGGATCTGCGAGGGTGTGGAATGGGATTAGGGGCCTTTCATCTCCAGGTCACTGGTATCAGTCCAGCCCTAGCTCAGGCAGACTGGGTGGCACAGGGTGGGGATGAGGAATCAGACACGGGGGCTTTCTCATCTAGGGCACTGGTTCATATCCATCCCCAGGCCTGAGCAACTTAGCACAATCAGGGAATGAGTTATGGAGCCTTTCACCTCCAATAACCAGGTCTAATGCAGGCAGAGAGGGATCTAATGTCAGTCCTAGCTGAGGTCTGTTCTTGGGGCTGTGGGAAACATGTTGGCAGGTTTCCGGTTGGTTGCCATTGGCAAGAGAGGGGACTAGGGAACAAGAATAACCTGGGGTGGGAAGTGCCAGTATCTCCAGTTCCCTCCTCTCTGCCAAAAGACTGTCACCCATGACCCTCCAACAACTGGCCAGATTCCTACCACCCACCCCTTGGGGATCCCGCTGGGTAACCCCACCAGATACAGACCCCATAGTGATCACTCACCCTTGGGGTCCCGCTGGGTAACCCCACCAGATACAGACCCCATAGCGATCACCCCTTCCTGTTTAACAGGACAATTTGCCCCCACCCTGAGGCTTTGGCTATCAAGGGGCTGCCACATGGAGCTCGCTGTCCAGACATCCCTCGGGGGCACACTTCAGCATTCCCTATGGGGCAGCGCCATGGCCTCACTATGAGAACCCCGAATCATAGAATCTCAGGGTTGGAAGGGACCTCAGGAGGTATCTAGTCCAACCCCCTGCTCAACGCAGGACCAATCCCCAACTAAATCATCCCAGCCAGGGCTTTGTCCTTAAAAACCTCTAAGGAAGGAGATTCCACCACGTCCCTAGGTAATCCATTCCAGTGCTTCACCAGCCTCCTAGTGAAAAAGTTTTTCCTCATATCCAACCTGGGCCTCCCCCACTACAACTTGAGACCATTACTCCTTGTTCTGTCATCTGGTACCACTGAGAACAGCCGAGCTCCATCCTCTTTGGAACCCCCCTTCAGGTAGTTGAAAGCAGCTTTCAAATCCCCCCTCATTCATCTCTTCTGCAGTCTAAACAATCCCAGTTCCCTCCGCCTCTCCTCATAAGTCATGTGCTCCAGACCCCTAATCATTTTTGTTGCCCTCCGCTGGACTTTCCAATTTTTCCACATCCTTCTTGTAGTGTGGGGCCCAAAACTGGACACAGTACTCCAGATGAGGCCTCACCAACGCCAGATAGAGGGGAATGATCACGTCCCTCGATCTGCTGGCAATGCCCCTACTTATACAGCCCAAAATGCCGTTAGCCTTCTTGGCAACAAGAGCACACTGTTGACTCATATCCAGCTTCTCGTCCACTGTGACCCCCACGTCCTTTTCTGCAGAACTGCTACCTAGCCATTCGGTCCCTAGTCTGTAGCAGTGCACGGGATTCTTCCGTCCTAAGTGCAGGACTCTGCACTTGTCCTTGTTGAACCTCATCAGATTTCTTTTGGCCCAATCCTCTAATTTGTCTAGGTCCCTCTGTATCCGATCCCTACCCTCCAGCGTATCTACCTCTCCTCCCAGCTTAGTGTCATCTGCGAACGTGCTGCGGGTTCAGTCCACGCCATCCTCCAGATCACTAATGAAGATACTGACCGAACCCGGCCCCAGGGCGCTGGGACGCTCCGCTTGACACCGGCTGCCAACGAGACATGGAGCCAGTGAACAGAACTCGCCCGCCCGGCCCGGCCCCGCCCGCTCACCTCAGCACCTTGTTGGGCCGCCGGGGGTCCGCCATGCTGTTGCTGGCCATGCTCCCGGGGGGCGCGGATCGCTGTAACACCCCGCGGCCCGGAGCAATGGTTCCGGATGACCCCCTTCCCCCGCGCCTGGCCGGGGCGAGCCGGACCCCACGATGGGGAGGGGGGGCGGGCAGGGGACGAGGCGGGGCCGGCAACGAGCGCTGCCCCCCGCGGTGGGTCCCGGCTCAGAGCAGGCGGGGCCCAGGGGGGGCGGAACCAAGGGAGCCGGAACCTGCGGGGCCGGGGGACGGGAATGGGAGCCGGACACGGAGCGCCCCTCTCCCCAGGTACTGCGTGGGGGAGAGGAAGCGGGAGGGGGCCCAGGCGTGGGGAGTGAGACTGATGGGCTGGGGGGGGCTATAGGGGGCTCGGGAGTATATAGGGGATCAGTGAGCCTGTAATAGACTGGGGGGGGCTATAGGGGGCTCGGGAGCATATAGGGGATCAGTGAGCCTGTAATAGACTGGGGGGGCTATAGGGGTTGGAAGGAGACTGGGAGGAACGGGGGGCTATAGGGGGCTCTATAGGTGCAAGGCTGTGGAGGCCATAGGGGTGGGTTGAAGGACACTGCACACAGCTCTATAGGGGATGGGTCGTGGATGGCTCTAAATGTGTGCAGCTCCCCGGGTCTTAATCGGGTGACCTCTGTGTCCCCGACCCCCCCGGACTGCACATCAAACCCAGCCAAGGCCTAGATCTAGCGGGGGTTGGGTTTTCCTTTTCCCTGCCTCCTGTGGCAGCAACAGCCACCAGATCACTTTCCTGTTGTTTCCTTAGCCAGGACGGCACCAACCGCTTCCCCCAGCGTGTGAGCGAGTGACTCCAGCCCCCAGGGAGACGCCCGTAAAGCCGGAGTCTGGTGAGAGATTTGTAACGCGCCCCAGCGTCACCCCAGCCCCACGCTCACAGAGTCCAGATCTCTCAGATTTAGCCACCGTAGGTACCAGCCACTTGGGTCCCATCATGGCGTTTCCTGAGCCGAAGCCCAAGAAGCCAGAGCTGCCAAAGAAGCTGGTGCAGACTCTGGAGTGCAAACAGGGAGCGGTCAGGGCAGTGAGGTTTAATGGTGAGTGTGTCCTCACGGGCCCCATGAAGGGAGGCAGTGGGGTCTAGTGGGTTGAAATGAGGGGCAGGACTCTTGGATTCTGTTCCCCTCTGGGAGGGGAGTGGGGTCAAGTGGTTAGAGCAATGAAGTCCAAGCTGTGTGGGGCATTTAGAGCCCTGTTGATGCCAGCAGATGTCAAGAGTCTAGACTGTTAGTGTGTTGCTTATTGTTGTGTCCTGGTGGGAATGAGGGGAGGGTGTGTCTTAGTGGAGATCTGCCCTTAGTTTCTTCCATCGGGGGCGGGGGGGTGGCTGGGAGAGCATGCATGGAGGAGTGGGACTAGCCGGGAGCCATGCAGAGTAAGAGGACAGAAGGGAGGAGAGCACAGCTGTGGGGTGGAAATGCTGGATGTGGGGCTGGTGCCTCTGTGGGGCAGGCACAAGCTGTGGGGTTGCTACGCTGTCCCCTTGGATCATTCTCTGTCCTGTCTCCTGCAGTGGATGGAAATTACTGTCTCACCTGCGGAAGCGACAAGTCCCTGAAGCTGTGGAACCCCCACAAGGGGACCCTCCTGAAGACCTACAGTGGCCATGGCTACGAAGTGTTGGACGCGGCTGGGTAAGGGCGGGGAACGGACTCCACTTCTCTCGGAACCCCAGGGGCTTCAGGATCAACGCCACTTTAGAGTGTTTGGCATGCAAGTGGTTAGAGCAGGTGGGGAAGGGTATTGGCGGAGTGAGTACTGCGGGGTTCTGTCCCCAGCTCTGGGAGTGAGTGGTTTCTAGTGGGTTGTGCAGGAGGGACACTGGGAGTCAGGATTCCTGGGTTCTATTATGTCACTGATTTGCTGTGTGGCACGTCTCCCCCTTGTGCCTCAGTTTCTCCCTAGCCGTAAAACGGGGACAGCTAGGCCGACATGCCAAAGGGATGCAAAGCCTCATAGATGCGCATCTGTAACCTCCCCCTGCGTGGTCGTATCTTCACAGTAACGCCTAACCTTGTCTTCCTGCTTCCCCCACAGCTCCTTTGATAACAGCCAGCTCTGCTCCTGTGGGGCCGACAAAACGGTCGTCCTGTGGGACGTAGCCAGTGGGCAGGTGATCCGCAAGTTCAGAGGTCACGCGGGGGTGAGGCCCGTTTGGTTACTGCAGTGCTGCCTAGGTTGGGGGTGCCACAGGCTGATATCAGCCAGCCTGCTACATGTGCGGAATGACTTGGCTGGGTGTGGGGAGGGGCCGGCCCAGCTACTCTCTCCCTGTCCCACTAGGACTTAACACAAGTTGCGGGTGTAGCTGCCTGCCCCATCACTTATTACGTCAGTCCGGGGAGGCTCCCTTGCTCTCAGCCAGTGGGTGTGACCCATGCGGCCTTAACCCTTCCTGCTACCAGGGTGGGGACTGAATCGAGGTAGTGCTGCCTAGAGCGGTGCCCGGACAGGTGCAGCAACTGAGAGTGGGCCCAGGGGAAGGGTTATAGGATGGTGAAGCAGCTCAGGGTTATGTTGAGTTGCTTGTAGGAAGCGTTGGGAGGGGAGATGGGGGGGCTGTTGGGGAAGCTGCAGCCAGGTTGAGGAGGGGGTGAGGGGATCAGGGTGGCTTAGGGGGAGAATGCTCGGGGGATGGCCCAGCGACTGCAGGGAGAGCGCTCAAGGGCCACGCCCCGTGCGCTGGACTTGGCCCCCGCTGTCCTTCCTGACCGGTCTCTCCATCCACAGAAGGTGAACTGCGTGCAGTTCAACGAGGAGGCCACCGTGATCCTGTCGGGTAAGCAAAGCGGCTCCGAAGTCCCAGCTGACTCATTGCGGGTCCTTAAGGAACTCTGTGGTCTGGCCGGGCTAGATCCAGCCCGGGATGTGCCCAGGCTGTTCCCCCGAATCTGCGCTGTGCTCTCTCCTAGGCTCAATCGATTCCAGCGTCCGCTGTTGGGACTGCCGCTCACGCAGACCCGACCCCATCCAGATCCTGGACGAAGCCAAGGACGGGGTGTCCAGCCTGAAAGTGTCGGATTATGAGATCCTCTCTGGGTGAGGGGCACTCCGCTGGGGCAGGACGGGGCTGAGAGGGGGCCGGCCCCTGCAATTCAGCTGTAGACCCACAGCCAGAGCCCCCAGGGCAGACTGAAGAACCTTCATCAGGGTAGGGCGAGGCAGGTAACCTCCCCCACCAGGGCTGTGCAGCCTCACATTTGAGCCTTGTGGGTTGCCATATGCGGGAAAGGAGCTGGTTCAGGGGCTTGACTCCCCCCTCCTCCAGCTGCATTCCCAGGAGCTGCCCTGGGAGCACCCCAGCTGGGCCTGTGGGGGGGGGGGGGTGTTGGGGGCCTGGGCGTCACAGCCTCTGTACTTGCCCTGTAACCCCTCCCGCTGTCCCGTCCCCCCCCCAGCTCTGTGGACGGCCGCGTCCGGCGCTACGACCTGCGCGCAGGGGAGCTGTACTCGGATTACGTTGGAAGTAAGTGAGAGAAAACAGCTCCCGCCGGGAGCCTGCGCCACAGAGCCACAGCCAGAAGGGGGCGTGGAGATCCTCTGGGCTGACTTCCTCCAAGGCCCAGGCCAGAGAACGTCCCTGGGTTCATTCCTGCTTGTGGGAAACATCCCCCGAAAGATCCCCCCACTCCTGCCTGACACCAGTTGCCATGGGGGAGGGGAGGTTGGCTTGGCTGATTAAGGGGTAGGGAATAGCCTCTAGGGGGCGCCAGTTCCAATGCTGCTCCAATATGGGAAACAGGCTGTCAGGGAATGTAACACAGGGCCCTTCCCCTCTAGGGCCACTGGCTCTGATCCGGACCCCGGGCAGGGGACTGGCTGGGTGGGGGAAATGGGGCGCTGGCTCTGATCCGGCCCCAGGGTGGGCCGGCTGGCAGGGCTTTTACCCACACGCCCCCCCGTGCCAACTCCTGGTTTCCGTCACCTCCAGCATCTGCTGCTTCATCCTTGCAGGCCCCGTCACCAGCGTGTGTTTCAGCAAGGACGGGCAGTGCACACTGGCTGCCAGCCTGGACTCCACCCTGCGCCTGCTGGACAAGGACACCGGGGAGCTGCTGGGCGAGTACGTCACCCCCTCTGGCCGGGAGCCCTCGGCTGCACGTGTGGGGGACACTCCCCCCGGGCACAGAGCTGGGGCTCAACACGGGGGCTCAGCCAGTCCCAGGACCCTTGTTGCACAAGAGTCTCTCGCTCTCCCGGGGGCACCCCGCCCCGAGTCTGGGGCCTTAGCCACAGACACTGCCTGCTGGGGGGGGTGAGTGACTGACTCTGAGCTCCCCTCCCCCCTGCTGCAGCCCCCCCAGCGCCTCGGAGGTATTTAGGCACCTGCCCCAATGAAATCCTCACGAAGCTGCTCAGCGCGCTAGGCCCTGCACACAAGGAAAGGCGGTGTCGGGCCAGTCTGGGGCACTGGCTGGTGGGGTAATCCAGGTGGGGTGTAGCATGAGGGGTTCCCCGTTCCCGCCGTGCAGACCCCGTCTGGTCTGTTCCGCTCTAGATACACCGGCCACAAGAACACGGCCTACAAGCTGGACTGCTGCCTGAGCGAGAAGGACACGCACGTGGCCAGCTGCTCGGAGGACGGACAGGTGTATTTCTGGGACCTGGTTGAGGTGAGATGGGGGCAGCGCAGGGCAAGTTTAGCCTGCGGTGGCACCGTCCCCCCAGCCCTGGGGGTCGCTCCCCCCCCGTTCCTAGCCACGCGGGTCAGTCTCACTGGGGGCCTTTCCTCCCTCCACAGGGCTCCCTGACGCTGAGCCTGTCCGTGGGCAGAGGTGTGGTCCAGTCCCTGTCCTTCCACCCCAGCGAGCCCGGCCTGCTCACGGCCACCGAGGGGCGCGTGCAGCTCTGGAGGGAGGAGCCCCACACCGCCGAGGAGCAGCCGCCCGCCTGTTGAATAGGAGCATCAAGCGTCCCTCCGGCCAATCACACACGGACTCAGTCTTGGGGCAGCCGCTTTATTGAGCCCCGTCTCGGAGTGGGGGCGGCCGGGACTCTAGGGGGGGGCAGCAGCAGTGAGCCCCAGAGCATGGCAGGGGGGGGCGACCTCTTGCCCTCCACAGCAGCTCAGAGCCCAGCCATGCAGGAGTCGTGGGCCTGCCCAGCAACCCTCTACCAACCAGTGACCCTACAGCCCCCCACTATCACCCCACCCTCCAGGGGGCATCTGGACACAGCCACAACTGGCTCAGAGGGTCAGGGGTGGGGAGACTTCAGAAGACATTAATAGGGGGACCCCCCAAGGCCTCTAACCGTCACCCATCTGGGGCTTTGGTTTTTTAAAGTCTTCCCCAAAATCTATCCCCCAGTGCCAGGCGTCCATTCCATTGGTCAAGTACGCCACAGTCACCCTCCCCCTGCCCCCGACAGGTCCAGTGAGGGCACAACCAGCACCCCGCGTGGAAACTGACACCTGCGCACCAGCTCCAGCCAGGAGCTAAACTCTCTGTTTTCCCTGCTGCAGAACGGCAGGGGCGGGCGGGCGCCAGAGCTCAGCGCTGCTGGGCGGTTCTCTCCCCCCTGCAAAAGGGGGTGTTCCTAGCACAGGTTACAACGGACACGCCCCGGCTCTCCCTAGGGGGGCACAGCTCCTGTCCCCCAGGCTGCCCTCACAACAGGGCTCCCTTAGCCTGCGCTAGGGGCATTCTCCCCTCGGGGTCACTGGAGAGGGAACACACAGCAGCGAGGGTTTAGTGCCGCTCAGCCACTGACATTAGAGGGAAGCCGCGAAAGCCGGCTGGCTGGCTCTTCGCTGCTGCTAACAGGTGTCCTGAGCGCGTGGGATGGGAGCACAGTTGCTCTTTCCCAAAAGCTGAGTAATAAAATCATGTTTAACATGTGCCGTGCATCCGTGGGACCAGGCCTAGCCATACTGCCCCCAGCCACCCAAAGTGTTCAATCAGGCCCCAGCAGGAGTCCATGGGGCCCAAGGCAGATTGGGGGGCAGGTGGGTGCCAGGCTCTGCCAACACCCTGGGGGGAGCTGGTCACAACCCTGCCCTCACCTAAGGCCTCAATGCACCGAGCATCCCAGCCCCCGAGGGCAGACAAGGCCACCCCCATTCTACAGCGGGGGGGCGGGGGGCATAACCCAACCAGTCAGCGGCAGAGCCAGGACTCGAACCAGGAGTTCTGACGCCCAGGCACGCCCCAGCCTTTGTGAATTTGGAAGCAGGGGGTTATAGAGAGGGAAAGGGATAAAGCCAGACCCTCTCCCACTTCCCTGCGATCCCGGCACAGACACAGGGGCAGAGGCGGGGGGAGAGGGGGGCAGTCTCTGGTGATGGGCAGGGGAGAGAGGAAACTGGGCTTGGGTACGAGCCCATTTGTTCCTGGGGCCTAGGACTCCCCACGCTGCGCCCCAGTCCAGGGCCCTGCTGGGCTGGGGGGTCTCAGTCGTGCTGCTTCTCGGAGGCAAAGGCGCTGGCTTTCTGGGCGAAGGTCTCAGCCACCAGCAGCGGGAAAACCAGGGAGGCGTCGGCGTAAACCTGCCACCAGGAGAGCGACCAGGGACATGAGTGCAGTCACCCAGATCTCCACCCCCGCGTCCCCCAATCCCTCCAGCTCCCCAACCCCCAAACACAGCCACCCTCCAGATCTCCATGCCCACCTTCACGGGCTTGGCGTCCATGCGGATCTTCCCCCAGGACACCGCCTCGTCTGGCCGGGCCCCCGAGTCGGAGCCGTCGAACTCCTGTGCCGTGTTAACATAGACGGCGTAGTCGGCCCCGTTTCTCTGCAAGGCGGAGAGGGAGCGTGAGCCCAGGGTGGGTTTCTCCCAGCCCCCTCCCCAAGCAGGACAGGGGGAGGGAATGTGCAGTTTGAGGTGATCAATTTAATCCCCCAAATGAATGTTGGACCTAAAGCTATCGCAGGGCTCTTAGATACACCTGGGTTAACACACACGAGCCCAGCCAGTGGGGGGCAGCGGCCAGGCAGGCAGGCCCCCACCAGCCCAGCCAGCAGGGACACACCCACCATCCCAGCCCGAGCCCTCCCTCACCATCAGGTTGGCGTTGGCGATGTGGTGTTTGACCAGGCCCCCTCCCAAGATGATCATGCCAGTCTTCTTGGCGAAGATGGCCTGGGTGTTGATCAGCCGGAGATCTGCCGAGAGAAAGAGACCACAGTGACCCCCTTCTTCCTGCTGCCTGCTCCCACCCAGGAAGAGGACCCAGGAGTCCTGCCCTGCCCTGCCCCCTCCCCTGCCTTAAACCATTAAATCCCACTGCCCTCCCCGAGCTGGGCTAGAACCCAGGAGCCCCTCTGCACCTTGTCTGGGGTGGGGAGCCTCAGCAGGGGGACAATCTGTACGCTCTGCGGTAATTCAGGGAGGGTTCCCTAGAGCTCGATTTGAAGGGGGTCCCCCACACACACTAGGAATCCCCCCAGCACTGCAGGCATTGGGCCTGCGATTCCTGCCCAGTCTAAGCCAGGGGGCTGAGAAATCAGGATGCTGCAGAGAAAGGCCCATGCCTGGGGGGAAGGAGACAATCACCTTCCACAATGTCCAGCACCAAACCGGGGTTCTTGTAGGAGTGGAAGAAGATCATGTCCCCCAGGGATCCGTCCGTCAGGGCCGGGCTCAGCACCGGGATGTTGTTCTGCAAAGGGGCACATGAGTGGGGCAGGGAGCGTGGGGCAGGGCAGAGGAGACGGGAGGGGGAGTTTGGGTTAGTTCCCCCTGTGGCAATTGATTGGGTGGGCTGAGGGTAGAACAACACCCTTTTGGGGGGGAGGGGGGGGAAGAGTCTCCCTAAAAGTAGTATTTGTGGAGGAGCAGGGCCACTATATTATGGTAGAGCCTAGAACCCCCCTCCTCCCCCGACTGAGATCAGGGCCCCTGTTGTGTCAGGTGCTGCATGGACATATAGCAAGAGATGGGAGAGATTTGTTCCCCCCGTGATGGGGGGGGGTGCTATGGATTGGCCCCCCCATGCGGAAGGGCTGAAGACCCAGGGAACAAGCTGCTGATCCCCCCCGCCAGACCGGGTGGAACCCAGGGGGATGTGGCCGAATTCTGAGTTATCTAGCCTGCTTTTAAAGGGGCAGCACTCCAACCAGCCGGTCACCCAGGCTCTCCCAGAGAGGGAGGGGCGGGGGGGGGGGGGGTAGATGGCGGTATGGTTCAGCTAACAGTCAAATCCTAGCCTGGAAAAGGTTAGCCTGAACCCCAGTGGGGAAATGAACAGGATCCCCCCCAAAAAAACTGACCTTCTGTGCCCAGTAATAGACCGATTCAGGGTTGTTTATTTCCTTGCCCAGCCGTGCGATCATCTTGGATGGGGTCCATTTCACACCCTGTAGGACCCAAGGGCCAAAGCTGTGGTGAAACCACCCCCCTCCTGGCTGGGTGACCCGACCCAACCCCTGCCCTGTCCCCCCCCAGCTAAGAGGGAGTTATCGACGTTCACCTGCTCTCCCCATTACGGTACAGATAGGGAAACTGAGGCATGGAGGGACGTGACTCTCCCAAGAGATCGAACCCAAGAGTCTTGACTCCCAGTGCCCCACCCACCCTCTGCTCAACCCACTAGACCCCCCACTCCATTCCCAGAGCCAGGGATAGAACCCAAGCGTCCTAACTCCCAGCCCCCCTTTCTCTAACCACTCCCCTCCCATCTACACATGCCAAGTATTTTGGCAGGGAGAGTGGGGGGGTTGAGTAGGGATCAGGTCAGAGGCTTTCCCAGTGTCCTAGAGGCCCAGCACCATCCCCTCCCCTGGGACACGGCCTCCCCTGAAGCTTCCCCCACCCCCTGGCTCTCACCTCCACATTCTGCTCAGCGACCATCTGGTCCAGGATGGGCATGAGCCAGTCTTCGAACTTGCAGTAGTTGTCGTTGGGCACCAGCAGGTTCCCGATCCTGGAGAGAAACAAGCAGGTTCAGCCCCCGCCCCCCCAAAAAAACAGCTGGACTCAGCCTCTCCACAAGCCCCACTCTGCCCCAAGGAACAGGGACACAGCTGGCATGTCCTGATCCCCACAGATCGGGAGGAGCAGAGAGGATTCTGGCGGAGTGGCTAGGAACAGGAGATGGAGCCTTTTACCTTTAGAGCATCAGTTCCTGACTCGCAGCCTCCCCACTCTAACCCCTAGACCCCACTCTCCTCCCAAACCAGGGACAGAACCCAGGAGTCCTGGCTCCCAGCCCCGCCCCCCTCTAACCACTAAATCCCAATCCCCTCCCAGAGAACCCAGGAGTCCTGCTTCCCAGCCATGCGCGCGCCAGGCTAGACCAGAGCAGCCCCCCGGCCCCCAGTACCTGTTGATCCCGCTCTGCCGAAGCTCCTTCCCCCGCAGGCTGAATTCCCCCACGTAGGTAGGTGCCAGGCATTTGATGAGATCCTCTTCCACGCCGCCTGCTGTGGTGACCAGCACGTCCACCTGCGCGGCACAGGGACCCCTGCCTGTCAGACCCCTCCACCCTGGGACTCCAGTGCTGGGAGCCCCCAGCTGAAGGGTCGGCGGGGTGGCTGCTGTTCGGGTGTCAGAGCCCAGCACTGGGGTTGAAGGGAATGGGGGATATGGCAGCTGCCTGGGTGTCAGAGCCGAGCTCTGGGAGGGGTCCTCGGGGACACAGGTGCTCAGTGCCAAGGGACACGGGGGGTGGGGGGGCGCAGTGCTCAGTGACCGGGGGCGTGGGGGGGAGGGGCGTGGGCCATACCATGTTGTGCTGCACCAGGTAGCGGATGGTCTCGCGGATGCCCGAGCTGATGAGGTTGGAGGTGAAGCCCAGGAAGATGGTGCAGCCCGAAGGCTGCCGGCGGCAGGGGTTCAGGTCGGCGCGGGTCTCCTCCTCCTCCTCGCCCAGCGGCTCCAGCTTCGCTGCGATCTGGGAACCGGAGCAGCCACATGTCAGGGGCACCCAGGCTGGCGGGTCGAGGCACTCACCCCCTCTGCACAGGCGCCCAAGCTACCGGCCCCCTCCCCCCTGGCTCTCATTGGCAGCCTCAAGGAGCGAATGGGACATGGAGAAACTGAGGCACAGAGCGGGGCAGTGGCTTCCCCACAGCCAGCAGACGTACAGAACCCAGGAGTCCTGACTCCCAGCCCCCCCTCATCCTGCTCTAACCACTCAACCCCACTCCCCTCCCAGAGCCAGGACAGAACCCAGGCGTCCTGGCTCCAGCCTCCCCTCCCCCGTTCTCACCATCCTGTTGATCTCCTGCACGGCCTGCCCGAAGCTGGTGGCCTGGAAGCCGGTGGTGAGGTAGGACTGGAGCAGGGCGCGGTGATCCAGCCCGCGGTCGAAGTCGTAGCCCCGCACCTGCAGGCTCGCCTCGGGCAGGCCGGCGCTGGGCTTCAGCACGGCCGCCACGGCCGCGGCCGGGAACCCCTCCCCGGCGCGCTCCATGGGGCCGGGGCCTGCGCGGCTCTGGGGTGATGGGAAGGGGGGGGGGGTCATGGACGGGGTAGGGGCAGCCCCTCGCCAGGATCCTGAGTGAGTCCCAGTGTGAACCCCCGCTCCGAGCCCCGCGAACCCCCCTCCCCGCTCCGAGCGAGCTCCAGCCCCCCCCGCTCCGAGCCCCCAGGGACCCCCCCCCCGCTCCGAGCGAGCTCCAGCCCCCCCGCTCCGAGCCCCCAGGGATCCCCCCCGCTCCGAGCGAGCTCCAGCCCCCCCCGCTCCGAGCCCCCAGGGACCCTCCCGCTCCAAGCCCCCAGGGACCCCCCCCGCTCCGAGCGAGCTCCAGCCCCCCCCCCGCTCCGAGCCCCCAGGGACCCCCCCGCTCCGAGCCAGCTCCAGCCCCCCCCCCGCTCCGAGCCCCCGCTCCGAGCCCCCGGGGAGCCCCGCCCCCGTGCGAGCCCCCCCACACACTCCAGCCCCGCCCCCGTGCGAGCCCCCCCCAGGCTCCCGGCTCTGCCGCAGCCCCCGGCCCGCGTGGCTCGTACCGGCGCCTCAGGCCCCCGCTAGCCCCGATGCCGCATTCCTGGTCCTGGCCGCCGCCATGTTGACTCCGGCCGCCTACGGCAGCCCCGCTGGGTCACGCGCGCGCCCCGTGTCCGTACTGCTGGACGCTGCCATCTTGCCCCTCCCCTACCGCAGCGCTGGATCCGTACGCCTGGGAGCCGCCATCTTGAACAGAAGCCGGGTACGGTGGCCTTCAAGGGTCAAGGATTGCTCCCCGGCAAGGGGTTTAGCGCTCCAATCGACCTCGCTGGGTCGAATGTGGGGTGGGATGGTGTGGACGCAATTCGACCGTGTTGGCCTCCGGGAGCTATCCCAGAGTGCTCCACTGGGACCGCTCTGGACAGCGCGCTCAACTCAGATGCACTGGCCAGGTAGCTAGGAAAAGCCCCGGGAAGGTTTGAATTTCATTTCCCGCTTGGCCAGCGTGGGGAGTCCATCAGCCCCGGGACCATGCAGGCCCAGAAGCGCAGGCGAGAGGCGCTGGATCTGATCGCTCTGTGGGGAGACGCCGCCGGGCAGGCAGAGCTCGGGGACCCCGGAGCCGGGGAAGGCACCTCTGGTGAGCACCTTTGTAACTAGAATACAGGGTTTAAAAGCAAGTGTGTTTAATGGCTGATCTCCCACGGGGCCGGATTTTCCCGGACACGTCTGGCTTTTTAGTTCTTAGATCCCGCCCGGGAGGAACTGGTAAAGATCTAAAAACGTCCGGGAAAATACGGCCCTGTGGTCACCCTAGATGATAATCAGTTGTGGTAGCTGCAAATCCGCCCTGGGGCATGCGGAGCCCCCCGAAGAAATTGATGCGTCTGTCCCGGAGGAGCAGGAGCAGCAGTTCCTCCCCCTCCCCGGCTCTGGGAAATGGCAATTCCCCATTGTGTGGGCTGCTGCTGGGAGCAGGAGAGCTGTCTGCATTGCTCTGTCCGCCCCACCCCTTCGCACACACAGGGAGTTTTGAGTGAGTTTCTCAAATGCCCCCTCAGGCTGAGCGGCTGAGAGCCTGGGTGAGTTAGAAAGCCCGAGACACACACACACACACACACTCCCTGCAGCCAGCAGCCCCTGGGCCAGAGGTGGGGGGTGAAGCGTTCCCACCCAGCTGCTAGGCTGGGACCCAGGAGAGCAGTTTCTGCCTAGCTGAGCTGTTCGGGTTTGGCTGACAGGGATCTTTCCTGATACTAGCCACGGGGTGGGGGGGTGAGGTTGAAGCAGGGCCGGCTCTGGCTTTTTTGCCACCCCAGGCAAAAAAGCCGCTGGCTCCCCCCCCCCTCCCGCGGGGTGGGGGGGAGGGCGGCCGGAGCCCTGGGGGGAGGGCGGTGAGCCCCGGCGGGGGCTCCGCTCTCGCCCCGGCGGCTGGGGGGAGGGGGACCGGAGCCCTGGGAGGAGGGTGGTGAGCCCCGGCGGGGGCTCCGCTCTCCCCCCGGCAGCCGGGAGGAGGGCACCGGGGGGGAAGGCGGCCAGAGCGCCGGGGGGAGGGCGGCGAGCCCGGCCGTGGCCCCGCTCTCCCCGGGGGCCGGAGCGCCGCGCCACCCCCCTCCAGGTGCCGCCCCAAGCACAAGCTTGGTGGGCTGGTGCCTGGAGCCGGGCCTGGGTTGAAGCAATCATCCCAGAGAATTGGGAGCGGGGCGGGGGGTTGGATTGTGCTGCACATTCACCCTAAAACCTCAGCCCCACCTTTTAAATGGCCAACCCAACGGGCTTTGCTGGGTATGAGAAAGGAGGGCGCTGCTGTTTGAAACCGTTCCCACATGTTATGAAGGCTGAAGAAGCCGAAACCCTTTGCCTTACCCTGGCTGCCTGCAAGCCGAATTCGGTTGCCCAGCTAAGCGTGTGTGATCTCTCACGCCAAACCGGCAGGCACTCAATATAAGGCAAAATGTGACCTTGTACCCAAAGCACATGTGCTATGTAATGTGAACCACTTGATTCAGTGTGAAATAGTCTTCCGTTTGTTCTCTAAAAGGTGTCTTTTTTAAATACTACTCTCCCTTTTTTTTCCCTCCCACAGCTGCAAATGTTTCTATGCTCCCCCTATCATCTCCATCCCAGAGGCTAGTGCAGATTAGAAGGCCAAAAAAATGCACTTGCGACGAGATGTTCTCAGAGCTCATGCAGTCCTTCCGCACTGAAAGAGCTCAGCAGAATGCATGGAGGCAAAAAATGGCAGAGTTCAGGAAAGCAGAAAATGAACGTGAGGAGAGGAGGTGGGAGCAAGAGCAGAGGAGATGGGAGCAAGAGGAGAGGTGGCAGCAGCGCGTTGGGAGGAGACAGGATGAAATGCTGAGGCTAATGCAGGAGCAAACTGACCTGCTCAGGCGTCTGGTGGAGCTGCAGGAAAGGCAGCAGGAGCAGTCCCTGTATAACCACCCGCCCTCCTCCCCAAGTTCCATATCCTCCTCACCCTGACGCCCAAGAACGCGGGCAGGGGAGGCTACGGGCACGCAGCCACTCACCCCAGAGGATTGCCCAAGCAACGGAAGGCTGGCATTCAATAAGTTTTGAACTGTAGTGTGGCCTTGTCCTCCCCTCATCCACCACCCCACCAGGTGCTTCCCTCCTCACCCACCCCTCCTGAGCTACCTTGCAAGTTTTCCCCATATTTGTGTGATGAATTAATAAAGACTGCATGATTTGGAAACAATAATGAATTTATTGCCTCTGAAACCGGTGAGCGAAGGTGGGAGGTCGGTTGGTTTACAGGGAAGTAGAGTCAACCAAGGGGGCAGGTTTTCATCAAGGAGAAACAAACAGAACTGTCACACCGTAGCCTGGCCAGTCATGAAACTGGTTTTAAAAGCTTCTCTGATGCACAGGGCGCCCTGCTGTGCTCTTCTAATCGCCCTGGTGTCTGGCTGCATGTAATTGGCTGCCAGGCGATTTGCCTCGGCCTCCCACCCCGCCATAAACCTCTCTCCCCTACTCTCACAGATATTGTGGAACACACAGCAAGCAGCAATAACAATGGGAATATTGGTTTTGCTGAGGTCTAACCTAGTCAGTAAACTACACCAGCGAGCTTTTCAACGTCCAAATGCACATTCCACCACCATTCTGCACTTGCTCAGCCTATAGTTGAACAGCTCCTTAATACTGTCAAGGGTGCTTGTGTAGGGCTTCATGAGCCCTGGCATTAAGGGGTGGGCTGGGTCCCTGAGGATAACTATTAGCATTTAAGCAACAGAGGGTCCTGTGGCACCTTTAAGACTAACAGAAGTATTGGGAGCATAAGCTTTCGTGGGTAAGAACCTCACTTCTTCAGATGCAAGTCTGGTCTGGGAAGTAAGTTCCTTCCTGCAGCTGTTCAAACAGACCAGAGTTCCTGAAGATGTGAGTGTCATGTATCTTTCCCAGCCATCCCACGTTGATGTTGGTGAAACGTCCCTTGTGATCCACCAGTGCTTGCAGCACCATTGAAAAGTACCCCTTTTGGTTTATGTATTGGCTGCCAAGGTGGTCCGGTCCCAAGACAGGGATACGTGGTCCATCTATCACCCCACCACAATTAGGGAATCCCATTGCAGCAAAGCCATCCACTATGACCTGCACATTTCCCAGAGACACTACCCGTGATAGCAGCAGCTCGGTGATTGCGTTGGCTGCTTGGATCACACCACCCCCACAGTAGATTTACCCACTCCAAATTAATTCCCGACTGACCGGTAGCTGTCTGGCGTTGCAAGCTTCCACAGGGCTATCGCCACTCGCTTCTCAACTGTGAGGGCTGCTCTCATCTTGGTATTCTGGTGCTTCAGGGCAGGGGACAGCAAGTCACAAAGTTCCATGAAAGTGCCCTTACGCATGCGAAAATTTCGCAGCCACTGGGAATCCTCCCAGACCTGCAACACTATGCGGTCCCACCAGTCTGTGCTTGTCTCCTGGGCCCAGAATCGGCGTTCCACGGCATGACCCTGTCCCATTAACACCGTGATGTCCAAATTGCCAGGGCCCGTGCTTTGAGAGAAATCTGTATCCATGTCCTCATCACTCTCGTGATCGCGCTGTCGTCGCCGCCTCGCCTGCTTTTGCAGGTTCTGCACATACTGCAGGATAATGCGCGAGGTGTTTACAATGCTCACAGAAGCAGCGGTGAGCTGAGCGGGCTCCACGCTTGCCGTGGGATGGCGTCTGCATGGAAAAAAGGCGCAAAACGATTGTCTGCCGTTGCTTTCACGGAGGGAGGGGTGACAACGTTTTTCCCCCATCAGGCATTGGGAGCTTAACCTAGAATTCCAATGGGCGGAGGAGACTGCGGGAACTGTGGGATAGTTACCCACAGTGCAACTCTCAGTGAGTCGACGTGAGGCCGCACTCCACCGACTTAATGCGCTTAGTGGGGACTTACGCAATTCACTGTATAAAATCGATTTCTAAAAATTGACTTCTAGAAAATCAACCTAATTTGGTAGTGTAGACATACCCTGTGTGTGTCAGTTCTAGGGCTTGTCCCCGTTTAGTTCAGCTGGGGAACAGAACCAGCGTCCTGGGTATGTAAATGCATGAGCTGTTCCTACCCGAGCTACAGACCCAGGTGCTGAGTTAGCAGCTTCGTAATCTGACATAGGGGGCCTGTACGGTGACTCAGCACCATATTGGGCTAGAGCAGTTCCAGACGCACATACCGGGGCCTGTTCCCTCTGAAAGGCAAAGCAGCCCGGTTCTGTTCCCAGCTCTACCTGCCGGGACCGCAGACCAGCTCTCTGTTCTGGGGAACTGTACTCCGGGAACCATCGGCTCCTAGCTGGGCTTTCGCAGCACAGAGCCGTCCGGGAGGCATACGTGGTGAACAGTGGGGGTAAATTAACCCTTTGCCAAGGGTCCTGGCGGAGTCTCCATCCCTGACAGGGTTTAAATGAAGACGGGAGGTTTTTCTAACTCTCCTGCACACGGGAATTGAATCCTACCAGAGCAATCGCATGGCCGGTTAGACAGGGGGTCGGATTAGGTGATCACACCGGTCCCCTTGGGATCTATGAACTGGCCCTTCCCGGCAATCCTGCGGTGGCTGGAACGTGTCCTGTCAGCCTGAGGCTGCCTGCAGCCAGGGTCGAGTGGCTCATTGCTCAGGTTCTGTTCACTGGAGCGGGCAACACCACATGTGCTACCCCTGCTCCCTTGAGCCACAAAAACTGGGGTGCAGGCTGTATTGTCTCCACCCCCCAGCTCCTTTCATCGCTTCTACTGCGCCCATCATGGTGGTATCGAAGCTGCCCCCTCTTTCTGGTTCCTCTCCCCATCTACCGCCCCACCCTTATTGGATTCCCTCTGCCCCTTTCTCACCCACCCTTGCCAGCCAGCGCCCCCTGCCCTCCTGCCGCTCTCCGGTGGGGCTGAGGTGTGGGGAGCAGTGGACGCGAGTCCCGATCACGCGCTAATCAGGAACCACGGGAGGCCCAGCCCAGACAAAACGGGAGTCCTGTTACCCAGGCCCCACGAGCAGATTTCTCCCCCCGACCCACCTCGCCTTTATGCCAACAGCCGTGACCTCCTGGGGCCCCAAGCCAGATGGGCCGGATGCCCGGGCAAAGGGAAGTCTGTCTTCAAAGCAGAGGGACCGCCGCTGACCTACAACCCTGTCTGCCAACCTCCGGGGGTGCCCAGCAGTCTGGAGGGGGGACCCCGGAAAGCCAGGGTTTGGGGTCCCTGTACAGCCCCCCCTTTTCCCAGCTGCAAGCCAGTGAGGGACCCCACGTTCCTGCCCCACGTCAGAATGGGAATGGGGAGGGGCTACAGCCCTGCAGCATCCAGAACTGGCCGAGGGGGACAGCGGGGCCTGCAGCTGTGCCCGAACCAGCCTGGCAGCTTGGAAATGCTCAGCCCCTGCCCGTGGGTTAGAGCCGCAGGAGAGACGCAGCTCCCGGCCCCCCAGATACCCTCATCCTTTGCAAGCCGATTGATTGAACTCCTGCAGCTCTTCCCAGGAGGACCCGGGGGCCCGTGACACCAGAGGTTTGCCTGTGGGATCATGAACCCAGCAGTGGGAGGCAGGACTCCTGGGTTCTTTTCCTAGAGCAAAGAGGGGAGTGGGGCCTAGTGCTTAGAGCAGGGGGGCTGGGAGCCAGGACTCCTGGGTTCTCTCCCCAGCGGCGGGAGGGGCGTGGGGTCTAGTGGTTAGAGCGGGGGGCTGGGAGCCAGGACTCCTGGGTTCTCTCCCCAGTGGCGGGAGGGGCGTGGGGTCTAGTGGTTAGAGCGGGGGGGGGGCTGGGAGCCAGGACTCCTGGGTTCTCACCCCAGCAACGGGAGGGGTGTGGGGCCTAGTGCTTAGAGCAGGGGGGCTGGGAGCCAGGACTCCTGGGTTCTCTCCCCAGCGGCAGGAGGGGTGTGGGGTGTATTGGTTACAGCGGGGGGCTGGGAGCCAGGACTCCTGGGTTCTCTCCCCAGCAGCGGGAGGGGCGTGGGGTCTAGTGGTTAGAGTGGGGGGCTGGGAGCCAGGACTCCTGGGTTCTCTCCCCAGCGGCAGGAGGGATGTGGGGTCTAGTGGTTAGAGCAGGGGGCTGGGAGCCAGGACTCCTGGGTTCTCTCCCCAGCGGCGGGAGGGGCGTGGGGTGTAATGGTTAGAGCAGGGGGGGCTGGGAGCCAGGACTCCTGGGTTCTCTCCCCAGCGGCAGGAGGGATGTGGGGCCTAGTGGTTAGAGCGGGGAGCTGGGAGCCAGGACTCCTGGGTTCTCTCCCCAGCGGCAGGAGGGGCGTGGGATGTAATGGTTAGAGCAGGGGGGCTGGGAGCCAGGACTCCTGGGTTCTCTCCCCAGCGGCAGGAGGGGCGTGGGGTCTAGTGGTGGGACTGAGGAAGAGGGGCTCTTGGAAGGACTCCTGGATCCCAAGGCATGAAGGCCACTCTTGCCCCTCCCCCACCCCTGCGAGCCCTTCACCCCAGGCCTGTCTGCATTTCGGCTGCTCTCAGGGCTGAGCCGCTGGAGCCCCCCCGCCAGGGAAAATGCTGCCCCGGCCCAGCAGGGGGCGCTGCCCTTGGCCCCGCAGCAGCGGCCGCACTTCGCTGGGTGACATTTCGCTCTGTACAGGGCCCCGGTGGCTTCAAAGGCATCAAAGCCTGTGGGGCGGGCGGGGAGCCCGACTGAACCTCTGGCTGCTGAGAGCAAGGGCAGGCAGGGGGTGGCCTGGGGGGGGATAAATAGGGCAGAGGTGGGGGCATCAGGGGGCTGGTGGAGACTGACAAACGGGCAGCGATACAGCATCTGGGGAGTGCGCTGGGCTGCAAACTGGGGGGACGTGTGTCGCCAGCTCAGGTGAGCGGAGGTGGGGGAGACAGAAAACAGGCCCTGATTTTGACCCCCCCCTCCCCTAAATCGAGACGACGGGGGAAGCCATGGAATTGACGAGAGGTTTGGATCAGGGCCGGGTCTCGGGACCGGAGGGGATGAGTGTCACAGGCGGGTGGAGGACTCAGATGGTTCCTACCGGTATCGGCCCAGCTCTGGGACGGCCTGTTCCCGGGGCAGGAGCGAGAAACAGGTGCAGGGCTCAAACCCCAACAGTGTGTGTGTGTGTGTGACCCCCATCCTGAGCTCGGAATAGGACCCAGGAGTCTCGGTCCGGGGGGGGAGGGGAGCTCCTGGCTCGTAGCCCCACTTCTGGAAGGGGAAACTGTCCAGAGGAAGGCCTGGGTATCCGCACTTCTTGGTTCTATCCCGTTCTAAGCGTGGGGGCAAGTGCTTAGAGCAGGGCGGGAGTGGAAGCCAGGAGTCCTGGCTTCTACCAGCTCTGACCACTTGGTTGGTGACCCCAAGCCAAGTCAATGCCATGCTCAGTGCCTCAGTTTCCCCACCTATTCAGTAAAGGGGATGGGTGCCCAGGCTTCCCGGCCCAAGATTTAGTGCCTGCCCCCAATCCGTTGTTGTGCGCTGTTAGAGATCTGCCATGCCCCGCCCCAGAGGTGGCTGCATTTCAGCGGCAGGTCACAGGCATTTGGGAGTCTTCGCGTCTGCGACCGTTTAAATGTCACGGACGTTTGCCTGCTGCTTTGGTTCTCGCGGCGCAGCCGGAGTTCAGCATCTTCACCCCCTCGTTGGTCTAACCAGCCCTCCTGTGCCCTGCAGATGTCGGGGAAGGTGGCCGGCAGCAAGCACACAAGCCAGGGCCGGAGGGCGGTGGAGCAGCTGCGAATAGAAGCCGGTCTGGAGAGAATGAAGGTGACACGACCCCCCCTCCCAGTCCCTACACTGGGGAATTCATTTGGTGCCGGATTGGCCAGGCCCGGCTTTTCCCCGCCGGTGAGGGTGAGACGGGAGTTCTGCCTAGGCCGAGCAGGACTCCTGGGTTCTTTTCCTAGCTCAGACTCTGTTTCGGCCCCACCTCCACTGGAAACCAGCCTGAGGCCTAACAAACTCACGTCACCGGGAGTAGCAGGGGAGGTGACGAACCGGCAGCGGCTGCCAATCTGGAGCAGAAGAGATTCAAGGCCTAAATGGGGACCTAAGTCCCCTCTTATTCACACACACCTCCCTGGGAAAGGGCAGGGAGGGGGAAATTGACATGACAGGCTCCTAGTTAGAGGGGATCTTTCCCCAGGGGGACACGCCCCAGAGGCAGAACCATTTGATTGGGGCGGGGGCAGGGAGGGGCACAGCCTTGCCCCATGCCAGAGCTGCCTGCCCCTGCCAGGGCTCAGATCTCCCCCTATAGGGTAGCACCGCACAGGGGCCTGAGATGGGGCAGCTGCTGCTCCCCAGTGGGGAAGAGTAGGGGGGTCCCTTTCCAGACACTCCCGCCCGCAGTGTGTGTGGCGGGTTTCCAGCCCTGCAGCGGGCCGGGCACAGGCCGCGTTCAGGCCCGTTTACAGGACGGATTAGAGGGAGGAACACGGTAATTGCCCGGGAGGTGGTGGCGGGGTCAGGACAGCATGTTCCTTTCACGCGTGGTTTAGCGGGGCCCAGCAGAAAAACAGATCCTGCTCGGATCAGCTGCAGTCGGCTCCGAAAGGGGGAGGCAGCGCGGGGGGATGGACGGGGCGGAGGCTCCTGGCCCCTTTCAGCTCTGCCGGGATGGGGCCCTCCCCGCTGGCACTGACCCGCGCCAGGCCCTTATGTAAAGCCTGCGCTGAGCGGTGGCTGGGTAAGGTCCTGACTCCCACTCCCCTGCTTTAACCACTAGACCCCACTTCCCTCCCAGATCTGGGAACAGAACCCAGGAGTCCTGACTCCCAGCGCTCCCTGCTCTAACCACTAGCCCCTGCCCCCACCCCGCTGTTTGGCTTTGTTCACCTGCCAGGTCTCCCAGGCAGCCCGTGAGCTGGTGCAGTTCTGCCGGGCGCACGCCCAGAGCGACCCGCTGCTGACTGGTGTCCCTGCCTCGGCCAACCCCTTCAAAGACCAGAACACCTGCAGCATCCTGTGAGGACCCTGGACCCCCCGCCCCAGCCAGACAATAGGGAGCAGCCGGGTTCCTAGCATCGTTCCCCCTCCCCACACTGCGACCCTGGCCCCAGCCAACCCCTAGGGAGCGGCCTTGGAGGGGACATGACGGGTTCCACCTGTGTCCCACCCTATCACCCTGCGCCCCTCCCCCAGCCAGGTCAGCGCAGCCTCGTGTGCAGAGAGGAGACGTTCCGACCCCTGGGCCCCGATCCCTCCTGCTGTAAACCGGGTGAGGAGGAGCAGGGAGTTGGGGGGAAAGCGTGACCCTGCTGCAGCCGGGGGAGCTTTGCCATCGCTTTCAAGGCGACCAGGATCTCCCCCACGCTACAGCAACCCCCCTGTGCGCACACGAGGGGGAAGGGGAGCCAGGCCAGGGCCAAGCCAGCCTAGCTGCCCTGGGAGATGGGGATTGTTCTGGGTCCTCATTCAATCCACCCCCCTGGGGCTGCGGGAGGCCAGACCGGCAGCTGGACAAGCTGCCCCCACTCTACTAGGCTGCCTCATCCCTGTCTGGGAGGAACCCCCCCCCTTGGGGGTGAGGACGAGAGGGAGGAGCTAAGACTCAATGGGCCGTTCCATTCTCAGCCCCCCTCCCTGGCTGCCCAACTCCGCCCCCGACTCCCTGCGTGACCCTGGGAAAGTCACTTCCACTCCCTCCTGCCTCAGTTTCCTCAGCTGTGAAACAGGGATGATACTTCCCAGGAGGGGGATTGGGAGGCACTGGGTTACTACGGTGATAATGGCCTGGTTGGCAGACAGCTACAGCCTGCCCCTAGCGATGGCAGCCGGTTCTGCACACAGGCGGGAAGGGCTCTAGATCCCCACCGACCTGGACTGGATCAAAGCCAGGAACCGTCGTCTCACGTTGTGTTTGTGTAACCCCCGGGGCCCTGATCACGGCTGATGTGCTCCTAACACCCCTCCTAATAAAGCATGTGCAGCCCAGTCCCCGCCCCGTGTCGAGTGCTTCGCTCAGCTTGGAGCCCAACCTGGCCTGGGCCCTTCCAGTTCCTGCTTGGCTGGTGCCAGGAGAAAGCTGCCGCGCCTGGGTTTTCAAGGCTCCGGCGACTGAATTTAAAACTAAAGGTGATTTCACTGGGAAGGGGATAAAAACCCACCGACATCTCGACTCAGATCCTGTCTGGCAGAACGGTTTAATCAACAACATTAGAACGTGCGTCTCACCTGCGTCCCTGTAAGTTACACGGCAGCTCTGGACTCTGTTTCGAGCTGGTCAGCCCTTGCGGCGAGCACCCCCGGGCTGCGCGGAGCCGGGTTGGATGGTTCTGAGCCCTTAGGGCCGTCCCCTCCCGCACTGGGACCTGGCTCTGAAAGCCGCAAGAGCCCTGCGCTGTGGGGAAGCAGGGGGGAGGCAGACCGATAAGTAGCAGAGGCCGCCTGGCAGGCAGGCCGGGGCGTGATAACTAAGGAGCCCAGCGGGTGGGAGAATGGGAACCAGAGAGAGCGAAGTCAGTGCATCGAGCAGGGAAGGGCTGGCTGGGCTCTGATCCCCCTGGAACCGCTCTGGGAACGAACGGCAGGGCCAGGGCGAGCTCAGGCAGGGACGCTTTGACCTCCTGGCTCCTTGGGCCTCTTCCAAAACGACAACGAACAAACGAATGACAAACGGGGGCTGGAACTCTGGCCCCTCCCCCCCGGGCGCCGGGGGCCGCAGCTGCAAGATGTGGCTCCGCGGATCCAGGCCTCCATCAGGCATTGAGCCTCCAGATTTCCAAGGACAGGCCCCCGGAGGCAGCTACTACAATGTTGCCTTCGGCGCTGATCTGTGGGGGGAAGCAGGGAGCGGGAGGGGTGAGTGTGACTGAGGCTATGTCAAGCCGGGACGCCCCAGAGTTCCTGCTAAATACACCCTGCCCCTGCCCTGAGTTTAGCCACACGGACAAAGCGTCCGGCATTCAGCCCGGCCTCAGATTCCCTCCCCGGGGCAGCAGGGTCGCTCCCCTGGGCGCAAGGGGAAGGGAGCGCCCCCGCGGGCCGATCTGAGGGGTCGCCCGCCCTGGAGAGCCAGGGAGAGAGGGAGGCGTGGCCTGGGGAGGGTGCAGGGACATGGACATTCCCCCACTGGCAAGAACACACTAGACAAGCCGGCTGGGAGGGCAGAACGGCCAGGCGCCCTCGTCCCTCAGTTCGGAGTCCGGGTTCCCCTCCTTACCCCGTTCAGCACGTTGTTGTGCGTCTGTGAACAGACAGTGTGAGGCGGGTCCGTCGGAATGTGTATCTGGAAAGAGAAAACTCTTAGGGAGGCTGCCCAGGGTCGGGTGAATCCATGGGGAGGAATGGGGGGGGCCCCTTTCCGTGCTATTTTTAGGAGAGCCCATTGGTGCTTTGGTGATCAACAATCAACACTAGGGGTCTGCATTGGTGCAGTTCCCCCGGGACTGGCCGCCGGTGGCCGGAAGAGGGGCAGCAGATCCTCGGCCCAGACGAGGCTTGGATCGGAAATAGCTCATTTGCACAATCCTTGCTGTTCGCGTTACAGAGAAGCATGTTCTCTTCCAAGGACCAAGGCACAATCCTTAGAACCCTCCAGGAAGCAGGAATCACCCCTCTCCCCCAGGTGGGGAAACTGAGGCACAGAGAGGGGAAGCGGCTTGCAGCCAAAGTCACAGAGCTGGGGTTGGGACTTGGGTGTTCCTGGCTCCCAGCCTCTACGAGCAAGTCGTGGGGAGCGGGGTGGGAGAAGGATTCCTAGGGAAGCATGGACCTTACCCGCAGGGTCTTGTCAGTGGAGGTCGTGTACAGAGTGCCCAGGGAGTGCCAGACGCCAGTGATCTGGGACCGGTGACCCACGTCGAAATACTGTGGGGAGGAAAGAGACACTAAGCCCTCGGCAGACCTCCAGCTGGGACGCACCGCGGGGGTCTTTGTTCCTAGCCCGTGTGGGTCCCATGCATCTCTCTGTTCCTAACCCATCACCTCATGCCAGGGACTCTCACGCATACGCATCCCAAGCCTGACCAGCGGTACCCACTCCAAGGTGCTTCGGAGGGCCCAGTCTAGGGCGTCGCAGGTCAGATCACACCAGGACCCCCTGGAAATCTACGTATTTTCGGTATTCATGTGGCCCCACCACCACAGTATCTGAGCAGGCCACGATCTAACCACCCCCCCCTGTGAGGTGCTATCGTTATACCGATGGGGAACTGAGGCACAGGGTGGCTAACGTCACACAGGAAGTCGGGTCGCCCAAGTGCCAGGCAAGCTCCTTACCGCTGCGCCATCCACCCCAACAGGCCCATCTGCTGTCATCTCAGCTGGGTGTGTGCGTGGGGGTCAAGTAGCAAATGGGTCACTGAGAGCCATCTCCCGTTCCCTCCAGGGCATGGGGAACTGAGACCCATCCAGCATGGGGCTAATGGAGGAGCGCCCTCAAGTGAAACTGACGATGAAACTGACATTGGCTGAGTTCAGGGCCCCAAGCGGCAGGCAGACAAACAAGCAGCAGCCCTGGGGTGAAAGTGGGGGCGAAACAGGCCCAACGCTTAGCAAGCCTGCACCCCTCTGTTAAGCCCTGGATCGGGGACCCCTGCATACCCGGATGTGCTGGAAGCAGCCTCCTCGGTTTTCAAAGACATAGAGCAGCCCCTGGTTATCCCCGGCCCACAGCTGCGTCCCCTGGTAGGACATGGAGAGCAGGTAGGAGTCCAGCTGCGGGAGGAAAGGGAGGATGACACAGCTCTGGGGGAGGATCGGTGTCTGGGTGGGCACCACACGTTGGGGAGGATGAGTGGAACAGGAGAGAAAGGCTCAGGTTTCAGGGGGGGACCCGCAAGCCCTGTAGCACGTTTAAGAACAGTCTGTTTCTTACAGGGCTGCCTCCCTCATTGCTGGTGAATGAGCAGAACACCTGGCTAAGCTGGCAGGAGGAGCTCCAAGTGCTTCGCCGTCATTAAGCACCACAACCCTTCCTCTACGAAGGAGGCATCTGTTACCCCACTGTACATCTAGGGAAACCGAGGCACGGCGAATGACTTGCCAGAAGTCAAACAGTACGTCACTGGCAGACCCAGGAGTCTTCACTCCCAGCCCCCACCTGCTCTAACCACTAGACCCCATTGCCCTCCCAGAGCTGGGGAGGGAACCCAGGAGGCCTGACTCCCTGCAACCCACACCCTCCTTCAGATGCAACCAGTTGGCTCAGGGACTCTCTAATAATTACGTATTCTCCTCCCCTATAATGTCCTCAGGTAGGGAGTGTCTACCAACTCCCATCTCCCTCCTCTCCACGGTGATTCCAGGCAACCTCCACTGCCCTGAGCAGGTAGGAGGGAGAAGAGCCACCAGCTCCGGCCACCTACCTGCAGCCTCTGGAGGACGCCGTTGGCCCGTCGGTCGAAGACGACCAGCGTCCGGTCCTCGCTGCCTGAGATGATGAAGCGATCATCGGCCACGAGGGACAGGACGGCGCTGGAGTGGAGCTTGCGGCTCTTCAACGGGGCCTGGGCAGCTGCCGGGAAGGGAACAGCGTCAGGATCTCTGCCGGGGTGACTGTGGGGATCCTAGCCAGGTGATGCCTGCACTGGGCCCTGGGGCAAACTAATACAGTTGAGAGGGGAAGTAATGTTCTATCCTGCACCCCCACCCGCACGGCCAGGGGGCCAGCAAATCTGCACCCCACCCCACCCTTGGAGCAGGAGATCTCCACCCCCCACCCTGACCCACACTCTGAAGTCAGGGGGCAGCAGACGGTGACAGTCTGTCCCGCTACGTTCGCCCCTTTTAGAGGATTATGGTAAAACGTGTACAGAGTATGCCTTGAGAGGTATCACTTGAAAACTCATGAATTGCTGATCCTTATTGTCTTGGTAAAATGGTGTGACAACATTAGATGTAAAGTTACACATTGCGGAGACATGTTTCCACATTCTGGAGGGCAGTCGCAAACCAGTTCCTCAGAGACAAAAGGCTAGACTTAGGGTACGTCTATACTTACCACCGGGTTCAGCGGTAAGCAATTGATCTTCTGGGATCGATTTATCGTGTCTTGTCTAGACGTGATAAATCGATCCCGGAAGTGCTCGCCGTCGACGCAGGTACTCCTGCTCCGCGAGAGGAGTACGCGGAGTCGACGGGGGAGCCTGCCTGCCGCGTGTGGACCCGCGGTAAGTACTTTATAGTTTGAACTAAGGTACTTCGACTTCAGCTACGTTATTCACGTACTGGGGGCTTAGTGTGGACCAGCCCCATGCCTCAGCTTGGCGTCAACGAGGTCAAGTGGCCCATCGCTGCATTAAGTGGCCACTCTTCTGTTGGAGACAGGGTGTGGGCAAAAAAAAAAAAAAAAAAAAATCTACATTTTGACAAAATAGCAGCTTGAGAATCCTGCCCACCCAGGCTCTCTGTCCCCTGAACCTTAGCTAGAGGTGAGAAATGACTACATTGACTACGTAAAAGGATCAGTGGACACAAGTCAGATATCAGGAATGGCAATCTACAAAAACCTGTAGGAGAACACTTCAACCTCCCCAGCCACACAATAGCAGATGTAAAGGTAGCCATCCTGCAGCAAAAAAACTTCAGGACCAGACTCCAAAGAGAAACTGCTGAGCTCCAGTTCATTTGCAAATTTGACACCATCAGCTCAGGATTAAACAAAGACTGTGAATGGCTTTCCAACTACAGAAGCAGTTTCTCCTCCCTTGGTGTTCACACCTCAACTGCTAGCCGAGCACCTCACCCTCCCTGATTGAACTAACCTCGTTATCTCCAGACTGATTTATACCTGCCTCTGGAAATTTCCATTACATTTCTCACGCCAGGAAAGCTTATGCTCCAATACATCTGTTAGTCTTAAAGGTGCCACAGGACTCTTTGTTGCTTTATATTGGGAGAGTGGATGCCCCAAACCATCTCTCCCTTTCTCTCTGCCCAAGGCATTGACAACACTTGAAGAACAAAGGATGCAGCACTGGACTGGAGAGGGATCCTGACTGAAAGATTCAGCCAGGAAGACTGTTGGAACTTGTGGTGCGAGAGACCTTTGAATTCACTTCGGGAATGTCTACACTGGCAAGTTTCTGCACAAGTTATTTGCAGTTATTTTTATGAAAGTGCTGGAATTAAACTGCGAGTGCCTGTCCACACTGTGCTCCTTGTGACGGTGCAGCACATCCACATTAGCAGCTCTTGCAACGACAAAGAGAGCAGTGCATTGTGGGAGCTATCCCACGGTGCACTTGGCCGCAGGGTGCTTTGGGAAGGGTTTGCGATGCCTCACGGGGCAGGCGCAGCGTCACACGATGTGATCAGGTTCCCAATCTCATCATTCCATGGGCATCTTACTACATCGTCAGCTGCTTTTCAACTGAAATGGGGGGGGGGGGAGGAGGGAGTGTGCGTGTGTATGGAGGGGGAGAGGAGAGACTGTTTTGGGGGACAGAGAGAGTGTCAGCATGCTGGCTTGTAAAGATCAGACAGCGGCAGGAAGCAACCAGTCCTGAGGCAGGGGAAACCCCGACATCAGCCCCTGCCTCCCTCCCCAGCTCCCTGCACAGCAATCACACTCTCTGTCTCACACACACACACTCTCTCTTTCCACATGTTCGTGTCCCGGAGCAGCACAGCACCCAAGGGCCCTCAGAAACAGAGCTTACAAAGCGGAGGGGAGGATGTCTCCAGGGAATGAGCGGAGCAGCCACTTGGGGACTATGGGACACTTCTGGAAGCCAATTGATTGCTTTCTGAGCTGTAATGCGTTAACTCTGCCAATACAGGGCTGGACCCTCTGCGCTTTAAGGCTTAGGACTCTCATCAAGATGGTTTTTTCTCCAACGCTGCAACTGAGGCGTTTCTGCGCACAAAGTGGCTTGGCCGGGTTTACCCCTGGGGGGTTACACCGCAGAAAGCGGCTTTCTGTGCAGTAACTTGCCAGTGTAGACAAGGCCTTAGCTTGTTAAATTAGGTGTTAAAGGCATTTTACTTTTTCTTTGTAACCAGTTCTGATTTTCATGCCTCATTACTTGCCATCACTTTTTGTTGTTAATTCATTTGTTTGCTCTATTGTTTTATCGAAACCAGGGTGTTTGGATTGAAATGTTTGGGATCGAGGGATCATGGGGGATAACAGGATTTGTGCAGATCATTTTCTACTAATGAACGACGGACAATCTATGAGCGTCTCTTGTCCAGGACAGGGCTGGATGGTACAAGCTGCACATTTCTGGCGGGGGGGAGAAGGTCTGGGCTTGGGCGTTTGCTGGTGTTGCCCTGAAGTGTCGTTCAGGAGGGGCCGGCTATTGCACTCATACAGCGTAGCTGGGAGTAACTTCCATGCTGGAGGCTGTGTGGGCAGACCTGGAGTGGTTGCTCCCACGGCGAAGCTGTGTAAAAGGCACCCCAGGTTGGAGAATTGAGGGGACACAGCTGTCCATCAGTCAAAAGTCACACAGATCTTCACCTCCAGCCAGTGGATTTTCCCTCCCAGGTCCCCACAGGGAGGCAGGAGGAGGGGAGGGGTTGCCCCAAGCCTGGGGTGCCCAGAAACCCCACAGAGCAGCATTTCTGCTACCCCAGCTGAACTGGGCCAGGCCTGCTGAGCAACAAGCTCCGGCAGCATCGGACTCACTCCCCCTGGACCCCTCAGGACTCTCGTGCAGCAGGCCTTTTGCACAGCCCTGGTGGCTTCCCCCAGAGATAAGCCAGGTGGCTCGGTATCATCAGCCCCATTTTACAGAGCGGAAACCTGAGGCACAGCAAGTGGAAAACAGAACCTCAGGGCCACGGGACTGGGAAAGGACCTGCTGCATTGGGCCCGCTGGGTTCAAGGGTGCAGGGCTGGGCCCAACCAACAGCTGGAGGCTTGATCCTAAAGCCAGCCGCGGACACTAACCTCGCGGGTCGTACACCGTCACCTTCTTGTCGTAGGTCCCCGTGACCAGGATGTCGGGCAGGTAGGAGAGACACAGCACGGGAGCTTTCCCACTGGGAGTCGGGGAGACAAGATAGCGAAGGGAGAACAAATATGATCCTTCAGGACGAGCCTCGTCAGCCCCCCCAGGGCTGGAATGCCCAAGGCCTTTGGTCCCTCTGTGTCCATCCTCTGGGCGGGATCCTGATAACGTCTGCACGAGACCCTTCTCCTCCCGATGGTACTTATCAGAGCCCCATTACCGTAATGTCAGAGCACCTCGCAATCTGGGCCCCCCATTAGCGTAATGTCGGAGCACCTCGCAATCTGGGCCCCCCATTACGGTAATGTCAGCGCACCTGCCAATCTTTAATGCACGTATCCTCACTAACCCCGTAGTGCAGGGCAGTGCAGTTATCCCTATTGTATGTGTGGGGAAACAAGGGCCAGATTTGTATAGGTACCTGGGCACCTAACGCCCCTGGGTGTCACTGGGAGTTAGGCACTGAGAGCTCTTTAAAAATCTGTCCCCAAGTGACTGGCCCGAGGTCCCACTGGACTCTGCTGAACTCTGCTCTCCTGCGTGCCGGGCCAGCGCTCTAACCATTGCACCCTCCCTCCTCTCCTGACAAGCAGCAGTCTCCGCTGAGCGTCTTTGCTCTCGGACGATCCCCCTACCCCCCTGGCTGTTTTTTAAGCCCATGACGTGGTTGGGGGGCAGTCTGTCTAGCAGGGACTGCACCGCGCAGAGCCAAGTTGTAGTAAGCCACGCATGGAGATGCAAAGGAACGGCTTCTCGCCCGGCAGCCCCCAGTCCCGGCTTCACCCCACTTCCCCGGCTGGAGCCGTTGGCCTCCCCCACTTCGGCGCTCTGGTCTAGACTCTGCCCAGCAGCACTGAGCACGGCCGCCCCAACCCCGGTCTCTAAGGCACAGCAGATGTGAGTGGTGGCGGAGACTCTCCCAGAAGGCGGAGGTAGCTCAGGGCACCACCCAGGTGGCTGAAGGAGGAGCTGGTGGGAGCCAGGCTGGGGTCGCTTCCTGCGGAGTCAGTGGTGCAGGGGAGAAGGGGAAACGGTACCTGATCTCCCCAAACTGCTGCCCGTCGGCCTCTATGTCCCACAGCTTCACCGTGCTGTCCCAGGAGCCCGAGCACACCTTGTTGTCTCGTGAAGCCAGTGACCACACCCAGCCCTGCACCGGGAAAGGGAGAGGAAAGGGTTAAAGTCGGGGGCTGTCCTTTCCTGCCCTTCTCTGGTGTCTTTCCCCAAAGCCCTTTAGCCCCCCTGCAATACACAGAGTTAATCCCAGTGTACGGACAGGGAAACCGAGGCACTGAGCGGGGACGCGAACACAAGTGGTCTCAGTATCCATTCCTGTGCCAGTCACTAGACATGCTGTCCCGGTTCAATCCAACCCGACAGAAGGCAGGAAGAAAGCTCATATTCAGCACAGGCTTGGGCAAAGAGGGCACAGGGAAGGGGGGACTGGGCCGGGGGCATTTCCCCTCCAGGAGTCTCAGCAAGACTGGCACCCCCAGAACAAAATCCCCATGTCATGCCTACTGGCACCAACTAGCTCCCCTCTCCAGCTGCTTGGGCGTATCCATGCTGGGGACAGAGTGCCACCGGCCCCTTTCTCCAACTCAGACCCCCTCCACCCCAGAGGGTGAAGGCCAGATTCCCACCTTGTGCGTCCCGTTGCGTTCCGTGCCCAGGGCTTTCACCAGCACCTTGTCCGGGGATTGGCCCAGCTCCCGCAGATCCCACAGGTTGACGTTCCGATCCCGGGAGCCCGAGACACAGAGAGCCCCGCCCTGCAAGAGAAGGAGACAGACTGGTCATGGGTCCTTTGAAATGGGAGAAACAGAACTCCTGGAGCCAGAGACCAACGTGGGAGTCACCCCAGCTAACAGGGCTCGGAAGATAACACCACCACAAGCAACTGTACGTGAGAAGAGTCTTCCACGCCTACTCCGGCCAACAGCTGCGTGTCATGATTAACGATCAGCAGCTGTTGAACCCAGAAGTCCTGACTCTGCTCTACCTCACTAGACCTCACACCCTTCCCTCCCACAGCCAGGGGTCGAACCCAGGAGTCCTGACTCCCAAGCCCCACCCCATCTCACCCCCAGACAGCAACGGCCAGCAAAGGAGGACATCGGAACTCACCTGCAAGAGCAGAACGGAGTCGATGGAGGCGAAGTGGCCGTTGGCGAGGGAGAAGTACTCTGTCCTCCTGCCATCACAGGCCCAGTGTCTGAGATGTTCCTCTAGCTCCATGCAGGCAGCCGGCCAGTCGAAGTCCTCCTCTGCGTAGAAAGGAGGAGATCGCAAGGATCAGGGTGAGGGGTGTCCCGCTCTGGGCAGGGAGGGAATCTGGGGCTTCCAAAACTGCTGGGAGCTTTGATCCCAAAGCCACTCCCCATCCCCTGCACCAGGTCGAGGTGAAGCTATGTAAAAATCGCTTTCTTCAGGGCAGTGGCTCTCAACCTTTCCAGGCTACTGTCCCCCTTTCCGGAGTCTGATTTGTCTTGCGTACCCCCAAGTTTCACCTCACTTTTAAACTACTTGCTTAGACAATCAGACATAACAATACAAAAGTGTCACAGCCACACTAGTACTGAACAATTGGTGGCTCTCTCATTTTTATCGTATACTTATAAAATCAATCCATTGGAATGGAAGTATTGTACTTACATTGCAGTGTATAGTCTACAGAGCAGTAGAAACAAATCACTGTCTGTATGAAATGTTAGTTTGTACTGACTTTGCTAGTAGTTTTTATGTCGCCTCTTGTAAAACTAGGTGACTCTCTAGCTGAGTTGATGTACCTCCTGGAAGAGCTCTGCATATCCCCAGGGATACAAGTACCCCGGGTTGAGAACCACTGCTTTAGGGTCCGTAAACCCTCCTCTTCCCAAGGACGGGGAAATGTCCCCTCTAGAGGCCCCGACGCGGCCCCTTTAAATAGATGGGAGCAAAGCTAAATCACAGCACTGCCACCTGGGAGCATCCCAAACCACCTCCCACCCCTCACTCCAAGGAAGGGCAGGGGGGCTACTGCCATTACAGAGGTGAAGCAGGGAGGGGACCTGGCCAGGCTCACATCATGAAGTCAGCTGCAAAGCAGGGAACAGAACTCAGGGGTCCTGATTCCTAGTGCCCCTCTCCACTGTAACCACTAGACCCCCTTCCGGAGCTGGGGATAGAACCCAGGAGTCCCAACACCCAGCCCCCTGCTCTAACCATTAGACACAACTCTCATCCAGAGCTGGTGATAGGACCCTGGCGTTATCGTTATCCTCCCCCCACAGCTCTAACCAGCAGCACCTCGGCAGCAACTAAATCTCAAGGTAAAGTTAACTGAGGGACCTCTCTGAGGCCCATGAAATAGCGTCTGGTCCTACAGTAGAACCCAGGAGTCCTGGCCCTCAGCCCTTGTCTCTCCTCCAAGTCCCACCTCCAGTGAAGAAAGTCCAATGGAGATCTACCTTCCACCACCGGGTAACACCCACTGATCCTCTTCTGAAGGCGAATCCTCCAGGTCACTGGGTCCTGCACAATATCCCTGAGGATCCGACAGACCAAGGGCAAGACCTCGAGAACAAACCTGGCTTCCAGGTAAGAGCAGATCTCTAGGATCAGCTCCAGAGGGAGGGCTAACAGCCCAGAGGTCACGTTGTCGCTTGCCGGAGACTTCTTCAGCTCCAGAGGAGACCTGTGCTCCGATGCCTGGGCCCCGGGCCCCACGGAGAGTGACTCGGGAGGTGCGCACTGGGCCTTGTGGCTGGGCTGAGCAGAGCCGAGGACGCGGTCGATGTATTCCTGAGCCTGCGTGTCTGGATCAACCTTGTTCTCTGCGTCGGAGTCATTGTCGGAGCCGTGGGGGTCCTCAGAGGGGTTCGATGCCGGGTCCATGGCTGTGGAAGCAGTAGGGACAGCGAGAGTGACGAGAACAGCATAGGAACAGCACAGAGTACGTAGCCCGGAGCAGATCGTAACACTGGCCACTCTACCCCACACATATGGTACAGCAAGGGACAGGTTCAGTCCACCAGTCCCTTTCATTCCGCCAGCTCATCCAGCGGCTGTGCGTGATCTGCCCAGGGATGGCGTTTAAGGCTAGAAGCGATCATTAGATCATCTGGCCTGACCTCCTGTAGATCACAGGCCATTCAGTGTCACCCAGTGACCCCAGTAACTTGTGTTCGGCTAAAGCATCTTTCAGAAAGACAACCGGACTGGAAGACAAGATGGAGAATCCACCACTTCCTTCAGAGTCTGTTCTAATGGTTAATCTTCCTCCCTGTTAAAAATCGGGGGTCTAATTTCTCATTTGAATGTGTCTGGCTTTAAATTTCCAGCTGTTCGTTCCTGTTCTGCATTTCTCTGCTATCGTCCCTCTAGACCCACCATTGCATCCACCTGCTGTACCAGACCAGACCCGCAGCCCTATGTCCTCCGCTTCCCATCCTCTGGTTCTGAAGTTTTTCCCAAAAAGGGGGGAAAGGAGAAGTGAGGACCTACAGACTTCTCCGTTGTTTTCCAGCGTCTCAGCTTTCATAATTAATTAATAAAAGTCTTCCGCTGTTGTGATCGTGAAGAAAACCTTGAACACATGCCCTGACTGTAACATTGCTGGACTCTGCAAAGAACCGGAGCTCAGAACCCCGAGACGGGGCTGTCGCCCCAAGAGCGAGCGACACAGCACCAGTGCCTGAGTTTGCAGAGAGCCTGAGCCCATCGCCGTGAGCGGAGGGGAGGTGCTGCATTCCAACAGGTTCTCTCAGAGGCCCTCTCGGACAAAGTAGGAATTTTCTGTAATATTGGTATGGTTCCTACGTGTGCCTCAGCTGCCCTGTGTATTTGCCTTGCTACCCAGGGTGGGTACAAAAGGGTTATCTATGGAGAAGCTGGAAAGACAACAGGAACCCCCAAGGCTAAAACAGTCACACCTAGCCGCCCAGAAGAGGAGATCCCCCCCCCTCCGCCAGGACGGGAAGCAAAGGCCTCCGCTAAAGAACAGAGGGGACAGGTGTCGGGGAGAAGGGCTGGCCTCTGGGGAGCCAGGGAAGCTGACAGAGACAGGGGTGGATTCCACAGCAGTTTGGCTGATGGGCCCGTCATGGCCAGGCTGGCCCAGGGTTTACCGCCCCGCTCCCTCCTTACCCCCGGGCCGGGGCCGCCCCGCCTCCTCTCGCTCGTCACTTCCGGCGCGTCCCCGCCTCCTCTCGCTCGTCACTTCCGGCGCCGAGAGGACACCAGACAGCGGAAGTCCGCCCCGCCTCTCCTTGTCACGTGACCGGCCTCCCTGGCGGTTGCGATCATCCTACGTGGGGGGGGGGAGGGGCCGCCCATAAACACCCCCCCGCACGTGTCATGACGTCAATGTGACGTCATAGGCATGACATGACCCTGTGATGACATCACAGCCCCAGAGTAACAGCCGTGTTAGTCTGTATCCGCAAAAAGAAGAACAGGAGTACTTGTGGCACCTTAGAGACTAACACATTTATTAGAGCATAAGCTTTCGTGGACTACAGCCCACTTGCATCCGAAGAAGTGGGCTGTAGTCCACGAAAGCTTATGCTCTAATAAATTTGTTAGTCTCTAAGGTGCCACAAGTACTCCTGTTCTTCTTATCACAGCCCCAGTGTCTTCCCCAGCCTGAGGCAACGGCCTTTGTACCCCCCCCCTCCCGGGGCCAGGCCCCAGCTGGGCGGACTCCAGCCGCCAAGGGCCCCCCCAGCTCCTCCCTGGGCGACACCAGCCCAGACCCCCCCCCGAAGCCAGTCTAACCCCCCCCCGGGCTCTTTCACAGCGATAAGCCCTGAGACCCGCTTCCCCAAGCACCTGTGAGCACAGGGGAAGGAGGTCTCCTCCTGGACAAGCAGCACCCAGCTTAAGGAATTTCCCCAGGATCAGAGCAGGCTCGCTCCTCAACCCAGCTCCCTGCAGTTCAGCACAGAGCTATACGCCTTCCTTTTTTTCCAGTTGTTCTGTAAATCTTCACCCACCTTTCCACTAGAAATAAGTATTGTTCCCACTTTACAGATAGGGAAACTGAGGCCCAGGGAGGGGAAGTGACATGCCCAGTATAAACGCTCAGACCTGGGCCAGAGCAAGGAATAGACACAGCTGCAGGGCTAGGAGACGTATTAAGGAACACAGCAGCGAGGAATGCAGACCACAACTCTTGCTAGACACTACAAGGCTCTATGAGTCAGCATAGAGCATGGAGAGGAGGGACTGAGGGAGCAGCCCGATCAAGTAAATGGGGGAGGACAGAATGGCAAAGGTTACAAATCTGATATTTACATAAGAAAAAACACTGAGGCTAGATACAGCTGTAGACTGAAGTCACGTGAAATTTGCTTGGTTTTTTTTTAGTTGACAAAATTATACATAAAATGAGAAAAATCTCATTTCAGCAAGGTGCAAGCAGCGGCTTCAACACTAGGTACACTGTCACCATAGGAAACAGTACAGCACATTTACAAATATACAAATCCAGGGTTAACAAACAGGAGGCAGAAACTAGAAGCACTTATACAAAAAAAAAAAAAAAAATCCATTTCAAGAGGCAGCCAGGTCAAGTAGCTGAAACTTCACTGTCCGAGAAAGAGTTCACAGCCTTCTTTTATCGGCCTAAGCTTTGGGAACTTAAAACACTTTTTTTTAAAAAATATTGTTAGATATATGTATAGAGCAAGCTGGGTTGCCACTTTACTTTACAATACAGTTCTTGTTCATGCATTAAAAAAAAAAAAAAGTCACACCAGACCCCTGCTCTAATGGAAATCCAGGTTTCATCCCTCTCTGGAGGAATGGAGGGAAAGGAAATGCTTTAAAATAAAGCATCAAAATGCAAAAGAGAAAAACATCTGATAGTTTCCCAGAGACCTGCTCAAGTCTTATACCAATAAAAAATAAAAAAGGAGGCTGAAGTGAAGGAATGCATCTCTTTCGTTCCCCATCCCTTCCTTCCTCTAAGGTAGAGATGCACTTACTCAAGCAGCATTCAGCCCTCTCTCCCCACCCCTCAAGATCTTCAGCGGGAGAGATGGGTGGGAGCAAGGCTTGGGGCTATGCCAGCCACTGAAAACAACAGTGGACACTAAGCCAGCCAGGCTGTTATGCTCAAAATTTTGTGGTGTGAAGGCCTATTGCACCGGTGAACTCCAGTGCAAAAACTTGGAGGGCGTTAAAAGAACGCTTTAAAAAATATATATATATAGAAAAAGGAGGGAAAGGAAGTGCTGAAAAATAACCAGGGTGGATGAAGGGAAAGGATCAGTGAAGCTTAAGTTACTGAGTGATCCCACAAACAAATGCTTTCAATAGACAGGTGCAGCATGACTGATCCTAGAGTGACCAACTGCTGCTTTAGTAAATTGGTTCCCCACACCCTGCATGACACTGCCAGCCAAAAGGAGACGGTGGGTTCCTCACTGCAAGGTACTTTTACAACAGGTGCGGCTGCAGCCTCGAGAAGGGTCAGACTTTCCACAGTTCAACCACAGGTTCGTCCTGCTGTCACCCGAGTGACTTTCAGTTTTTTTTAAAAAAAAGAATCCAGGAAGGAGTTGGTGAAGAGTTCTCCCAACCTGCACTTGGAGAAAATCAGCATCAAAGCTGTGTCTCATCTCAGGAGAACTGGAATTTCTCTTGGTGCGTGTCACTTTGGGAAATGATTTCTCTTCATCCCACAGCTCAGCTGATTACAGACAGATCAAGCAGACTCAGACGTTTCCCGACAACTGGCAGTACCCCCGCCACCACCACTCCGTTATTCTTTCACCTTTAAAGGATTACACGTTCCTGTTTCTTTCCCCCATACAGCTTCCTTCTGACTAGTGGCAAGTCAAAAAACACCCAGGCTGTCAAATGATGCTTTCACAGCACATTACCTCACTTACAGTTAAAAAGCTGTGGTTACACCAAGTCAAAAGCTTTCCGCATAACCAACCCCTGATTTATTTTTTAAATAAATGGGGGACTAAAATTCATGGGAGTCTTTTGTCAAGACTCCAGCTGAGCATGTAGCAGAATTTATGGACTTGTCTTAAAAAGAAATCTGACTGTTGCCTACACAAAGCTACACTTCCATCCCCTCTGTGCTCCGCTATCTTGACTGCCCTCTTTTATTTTGTAAACTGAAGTGGCAGATGTGGCATAAACTCCATTAAGACAGAAAGCGTAATTAACCGTAATGTTACTTGGGACTGAGTGCAGTACATGTCTCCCTGATCAGGTGGCGCTATAAGCCAGGTGAAGATGGGATGTCCAGCCTCTGCATGATACAACCGCATCACTGACAATCCCACCTGTGTCACTTTCACCTCCCTCTGGCTGTAGCTGAAGGACAGGTTAAGAGAATTCACTGCACTGTGTAGTTTGATTTTTTTTCTTTTTTATAAAAAACATGCTTCTCTGACAGTATGTGTTACAAGGGCCCCCTTCACAATAGAAATCGACTGGATCTCGGCTCAGGAGATCCTTATGGTTGGGGAGTTTTATGCATCGCATCCAGTAAACACTGCCATGGAAACTATTTCAGAAAAGGTTTTTTTCTTGCTGTTTTAAGTTTCTAGATGAAAAACGATTACACTTAATTATGGGCTACTCACAGGATTGCTAGTCTACTTCTGTCACCATGCAGTCTGGAAGAGGTGAGGAAAAGCTGATCTCAAACACCGGTGACTGGTAATATTTATACAGTAGTATAACCTTGTGTTTATTATAGTTTAACCCTTCCGTTCTCGACAGCTAGATTTTTAACCATTAGAACTTTTTATCCAATTTTAGCTTTTTATTCATATCTTTGTTTTTAAAACCTAGCCTTTAAATGATTTTTTTTTAAATTATTATTATTATTAGCTAGTCCTTTTCTATTATGGCCCTAGTTAGATCCCCTTCTCAGGAAGTGTTGCAGTTTAAGATCGCTCCCCTATTTCGGCCCACGGCCAACCCCCACCCCATCCCCATCTACCAGAGATGACCTCTGAAAAAGGAGGAAAGAGCCCCTTTTCCCAATCGCTGAGATTCCCTGGTTGCTTGTTTGAATTGATCTCGGCGGTCCCCCCCTTTAAATTTCAGGAGATGGGAGGGAAGTCATTTTTATGTCCCACAATGCTCCTCCCTTCCTCCCTAACCCCCCATTAACAGGGCTCTGCAACACCTGTGGACGAGTTCCCAGTAACCCTCCCAGCACATACAGGAACCTGGAGGAGACACAAGAGAGAGGGCACCAGTTAGTTGAGGTTTTACACACACACACACACACACACACACACACCCCCCAAATGAAGCCCTCTGAAAGGGACTCAGAATAGCTGCCGTCATTATTAGACACAAGTCTCATTTCCCCTGCTTTTCCTGGAAGGCTCTGGCAATGGGAAAACTAGCAGGTTATAGCATCACATGTGATGCAGAGGAGGAGGAAATTTGTATCCAGGTTGGCTGAAACTGGTTGTGATAACTCAAATGTCCAACCAACAGCTCGGAGAAGAGCTCTTGGTTAAAAATCCAACACCTCAGTTGGTGAGCAGACAGAGCTCAGAAGCCACAGCCTAGATAGCCAAGGAGTCCTCCAGCAAGATTAAGACAGATGAGATTTGATAAGCCCTGATGTTTTGAAGGCAAAACACAATCAGGCTGACTTCATATTCCCCTGCTTTGGGGCATCAGATCAGCTTTGCAAACTTTCCATCTGCTGACTTTACTTGTCAAAACTCTTTGTTCCGGGTAAGAGTTTTTTTGGGGGAGGAGAAGAGAAACATTTAGGCCAAAGTTTTAAAGCTTGGATTCATGATCAATGAGAGACCCAATTCTCAGCACCCAGAAATCCCCAGCTTCAATGGAAGCTCATGGTCCACAAGGATCAGGCCATTTTTATTTAAGTGACGAAAGTCAGGCTCCTAAATTGGTGTTTAAATTGACCTTTGTCTCTTTGTCCGCATGTTAAGGGTGGGCAAACAGATTGAGTGTCTGGGCTGCTGGGTCTTCCTCAGGGCTTACAATTACAAGGGAGACATCACGCTTCCACTACAGATGGAGAAACCGAGGTAGAGGGAGGAAGTGACCTGTCCAAGGACACATTAAGTCAGCAGCAGACCCAGGAGACTGGCAGCTCCCAGCCCTGTGCTCCATACCCTTCACCCGCCTGCCTTCCCACTTAATCTCTCTTCTCTCCATCAACTTCTCACCACGTTAACACTTCAAACCTATTTGCAGGGGGGGAGGGGAAGAGGGGCAATGAGAGGTTTTAGCCCATGAGAATGGGAGCTAAAAGTCTACACCCACCACCACCACACTGGCTGATCCAGCAGAACCAGCCACAGTCCCGTGTCCAAACTCACCTAGTTCGGTTTCTCTGCGTTGCCTAGACCCCGTAGAACGCAGCTAGCCTCTCCTTCAGCAGAGGTGGGAACTGCTCCGAGAACTGCTGCCAGTTCTCCTCGCCAACTTGGTCTTTGAAGCCATGAAGAATCTGAGGAGGAAGACAGCGAGATGGGAGTGCACAAGCTCGTTTGTGGGCAGGGGAGGTGGAAATACAGGCGCGTGGCTATGCCTACAGCCCTGTTACTGCGAGAATCCTGGGAGTTAGAGGAAGATGAACAGCTCCACCCACGCTCCGTGCGCTGCAGAGGGAAGAGGTGGACTCTTCCACTTCGGAGCCGCAGACGGGCCAGCACTGCGATCAGCCGACACTACCCCAATAGCTGCACTGCAGGGATTCGTGCTGTGGGCCCACTGGTGAGGCCAAAACAACAAATCCAGCCAACGCTGGCAGTTCCAGTGTTTAGTAATGCATATCGCCCGCACAATCAAGACACCATGACAGTGTCACACTGCAGATGGAGGCCTCTGAGCGCTATAATACACACAAAGCCTCACCACCACCCTACAGGAGACGGGCTCCCCAGTTTGTAGATGGGGAAACGGAGGCACAGAGCGCTGAAGCAGCAGAGCTGGAAAGACCCCCATTCCCCGCCCAAAGCCATGGAAAGAACCCAGGAGTCCTCATCTCCCCAGCTCTAGCCATTGGACAGCGCTCCCTCTCAGTCAGCGAATAAATGGAGCTAGAGCCCAGGCCCATCAATTCACCTGCTTGCGATGACAAGGAAGCCCCCTCCCCCACTCCAAACGGCATTAGTCTGCATCGTTGATCCACAACTGGACTGCGTGAGGCCTCTCTTGCCCCTCCCTCTTACGACGCGCAACTTACCTTATAAAACATGTCCCTCAGGTCGTCCTTCGGGCTCACCCACGAAGCAACAGCATCGCAGAAGAAAATAAAGTCCTGGAACAGGATAAAGGTGCTTGGGAAAGAGCCAACAGACCCCAGCACAGCGTGAATCAAGAGTCCCATGTTAAGGCCAGGCGGGACCGTTCGATCCAGTCCGATTTCCTGCAGAACACAGGCCAGGGAACTTCCCCAGCAATTCCCGTAGCAAGCCCAGCGCTTCCGGATGAGCTGCAGCCAATCTTCGCAGGAAGACTCTCTTTTTAAAGTGCTGCTCAACCGTAACGACAGCAGCACCAACTCCACGCCAATACCAGCCTGGACTTAAAGGCCGCGAATGATGGAAAATCCACCATGCCCCTAGGTAGTTAACTACCCTACTGTTAAAAAACCATCCCTATTTCTACTATGATTTTTTTCTACTTTCCAGGTTCTGGCCATTGGGTCTTGTTATGCCTTTTCCCGCTAGATTAAAGAGCTGGGTTTATGGTGTGAAGCGACACCGTCTTGGGGATCTGTCCGATATCACAAGCAAAGCAGGATCAGGGCTTAACAAGGCAAATCCCAGGCTGCTGCAGGGAGAGGTGCGAGTGGCTCGGGCGGGGGAACTCTTCCTTCGGTCGATGCTACCCCCAGTGCGGCTCTACAGGGTCAGTGACTCAGTAGGGGGCACTCTCCCCATGAAATTAGTACGGACCCCAATACAGCACTAGGGGGCACTGTGCTATGGGGAGCAGGACTCTGTCAGGCACCCACTCCTGGAGTCAGTGCAGACACTAATGCTCCAGTGCAGGGTGAGACAGTTCTGCGATGTCTGTCTCTGTCCCTTTGCAGCTGGGTAGGAGGGCGGTCCAGCCAGCTACTCCGGCCGTCACGCAGTCCGAGAGAACGGCTGAAGCGCTGTTACCTGCACGACTCCGCCGGGGTTCACCCCGATCATCATGCAGATGCCGCGGAAGGCAGAGTCCTTCTCCTCGTTATCACGGATGTTCCGCAGAGACGTACACCTGGAAGGCAGAGCACAGCCCACGATCAGTGCCGGAGGGGCTGGGCAGGGAGGACCATTAGGCTGAACAGCTGCACATCCAGCAATGCCGGTGCACTGGTGCCACCACAGCTAGGCAGATGAGGCCGGGGCAGTCGAGCCCAAGAACCAGAGCTAAGTTACTCCCTAGTATAATAGAATTAGCACCTGGGGATCCCCGGTGTTAGTGCAGAGACCTCCATGCCAGTATTAGCGTCTCATCCTTCTGTCCCTAGATGCCTGACAAATGGATCTCCCCCTGACTCAATGGCAGCGTTGGGATTAGCACCCAAACGCCCAGTCCAGTCCCTCTCCATTGGCCCATCCTGCCTCCTTCCCCGCTCAGTAACTCATCTGAGGTTTCAGCTACTGCGATAACTCGGGGCCTTTTCCCCCCTGGGTCGCTGGAAGCCGGCTCTGTGCTATACTTGGCCTCACTCGCCTGCTGGGGCCCGGTCTGAGCTACCGTTCACGCAGTTACGCTGAGCGCTGGCATCCTTGTCAGCGCACTGCAGCGTGAACGGATTAAAAATCCACCTGGGGAAGCTTGGGGGGATATTTTTGAACAGGACACTGAGTTAGCTGGAGTCCAACTCCCCCCAAAAACTTCTGTAAGATCCCAGCCGGGGGCGGGCGGAGTCTCTATTAAAGCAAAGTCTCTGTTAAACGTAGCCAGCGCTGCACTGCAGAGGAGGCAGGCAAGCTGATCTCTAGAGAAATCGGAGCTGCCGGCTCCCTGGGGAAGGAGTCTGCTGCACCTGTTCCCAGCCTTTGTTTACGGAAACAAGTCCTGGGTTGTATTCCCTTTGCTCAGGGGACTAGTTTAGTCACCCCCTTCTGCCAGAGACATGGGGGAGGTCCCTCAGGACAGAAGCTTGCTCAGGTACGTGCCAGTTCAGTTAGAACCTCTCCCTGGTGTGGGATCGTGCATCGAGTTTCACCAAACCCCTTTTGAGAAGCTGGGGCATGCAAGGAGCAGCCGATGTGGAGACTCAGGAAAGAGCGAAACGGGGGGGGGGGGGGGGGGGCTGGAATTATTTTTAAAGACTGGCAAATCCCCCCCAAGAGAAGATGGAGGGTGAAGCTCATTCACACAGAGACACAGTCATGCAATACACAGCCCTCACAGGTGGCAGGTAAGTGTCACACCCTCACAGAGCAGGCTCAGGTCTGGATATGTCAAATGCTATTTCAGGTAGTTTCATGGCCCTGGTTGCTGTAGTATCTGAGAACCTCCCAATCCTCCTCACAACTGAGACAGGGCAGTGCCATTATCCAGATGGGGACACTGAGGCAGAGACACTGGGTGACTTGTCAGAGGAAGTCAGTGGCAGAGCAGGGTCCTTGATTCAGGTCCCGTTGAATCCCCGTTTCAAGCCCAGACAGGCACGCCTGCTGCCCCAGTTCACGCAGCTCCATCCCACAGGCAGGATCTCATCTCGAAGTTACCCAAAAAACCCTGCTCCCACAACTGCACTGGGCAGTATGGGCTTGGGGGTTTAGGCTCCCAGAATGCACTGGTGCAAAGAGCTTGGCAGAAGAGCCTGGACCAAGATGTCCGTCAGGCCGTGCTGCCCCTTGGAACAGACCACCTCCCCCCAGGCAGCAGCCATGAACCCTTCAGCCAAACACCTGTTCTCTGCCAAACGCTCTATTCCCCCCTCTCCCACTGCGGTTTCACTAACCAGGGTCTGATAAACTGTTGTAGCATCGGCGCGACCTCTTGAGGGCAAACGTAACCCAGGCGTCCGATGGTGATGGCTGGAAGAGAGACAATCCCATCACGGATCTGAGCAGTGAGTATGTCCGGAGGACGCGGCACACGCCAAGAGAAGCAACTAGGGGACTGGGAGAGCGAAACGCCTTTCCCCTCTCGAGTGGCCAGGTCAGGTCTGGCCAAGATCTACAGCGAGCTGATGGGCCATTTGGTAGCACTGGTCCAGTTCCTCCATCCACGTCGCATGATCCTACAAGTAGCTGCCCCGTTTTGCTGCCAGCCTCAGCAGCGAAACAGAAAACTGGACGGGCCAAAGACCGAACTCCCATCTTGGCCAGTGGCTGCCCTCCAGGGCGGAGCTGATGCCCAGAGGCAGGAACTGGTGTTTGGGAAGCTTGCCCTACTGCTGTCAGGACTGTACACGTAGATTTTGGCTGTCGACTGGCTTCTTTCACCAGGCTCAAGGGCCCTACCCCAGAGAAACCACCTGTAGAAAGTGGGTCTACCCTTTAAAGGCCGTTCCAGGGCAGAGCCCCTTTAAGAACAGGTGCTTGGGTACGATTCTGGGCTGGGGGACAGGCCAGCAGCCCTACCCCCATTTAAGGGTGGTAACAGGGAGAGCAGCTCCTCCATTCCCCCCATTGACTCCCATTTAGACACATTTCCAGCCGATGGCAAATCGGTATCTCCCTGGCCAGACCTTGTTCCCACTGGCGTCCAAGCCAGTTTTGCTCTTGGGAGCGGGATTCACTCCTATCACTGCAGTCCCTCACATGCGCAGAGCCAGAGGTTGGGGGTGACATGCTGGGGTCCCCAACTCACCTGTGTTCTCCAGCAGCGTTTTAGGGGTGTTTGGCCGGTTGATAATCTCCACTAGGTTGTTCAGGACCATCTGGACGTACGGCTGCATTTCCGCCCCTGCCAGGAAGGAGAGTGCGGTCAGCTCCATCTTTGACATGGCTCATTAAGCTTCCCCCTAGGGCAGATCTCCGTGAATGAATATTCATTCACAGCCCCTCTGAGAGGCAGATCGGGATTAGCGCCACTGCATATGGGGAAACTGAGGCACGGATAAGGAAACGTCCAAGATCAAAGAGTGGCAGACTAGACAAGGCCTAGACTAGGAGTAGAACCCAGGAGTCCTGACTCCAGCCCCGCTCCCCACACTGTGTACACAATGCCAGAGCCACCGACCCATTGCATGAGGTGGGATCTCCACCTCTCTGTGGTGCAGGGACCGATCTACCACCAAACGCCAGGGTTACCGTATCCAAAGCAAGCCGCGATGCAGCTCCCACCAGCGCCCCCGGCTCAACAAGATCAGCCCCAACACCTGCCGGCTCTAACTCCGAGGCACTAGACAGCCCCTAGAGCTCACCACCTCTCCCCCGAGGATGGGTGCTGGTGCACTACCCTCTTGTCGTCAGGGAAGGACGCAGCGTGGCTGTCCCTAACAGCACCGGCGTGGGAGAGAGAGCGCAGCAGAGGCCAGTGCCTGCTTGGCTGGCTCTCGGCACACTTACCCATCTGCATGCAGATCTCCCCAATGGCCCAGGTAGCGTTATTGCACACCGAGATAAACTCCGGGTTCAGGTTGGTTCCCAGGATGGGCATGAACTCAGCTGAGCAGAGAGGAGGAGGAGGAGGAGGAGGAAGAAGGACATAGAGTTAGTGCTGTAGAGGTTGCAGGTGGGGCACATACCATCTAAGGTGTTGTACCGCCCCTCTGCCCCACCCATCACCGTAGTATCTGGGCACTTTCTAGCTAAAGTCAATAGCAGCACAAAGCCCTTGGTTGGCTTCATGGAGTCTCCGGCTCTTTTCGGGACCAGCACTGTGTGAAGGGGCCTACAGACGAGCCAGTTCTTCCTCCCCGTGGTACTGGCTGGAGCCCCGATCGGAGACTGGGGCCTCCTGGTGCCAGGAGCTGCCCAAATACAGAGCGAGACAGTCCCTGCCCCTAAGAGCTCGCAGGCTGGACAAAGGATCCTCACTCCCATTTTACAGAAGGGAAAACTGAGGCATGTATGCTATTTAATGACTTGCCCGAAGTCATGCAGGGAACCTGTGCCAGAGCAGGGATTGAACCCAGCATCTCCCATGTCCCAGCCCCGCTCCCCAATCTCAAGCCAGCCTGTCCCTCTCTGCCGTTCGCTCTGGATCAGACAGTATGAATACTGTGACGGTCATAGCAAGAGCTCAGCTTGACAAAATTCTCCATCACTTCCAGAGGCAAGAGGGCCCCCGTGACCGCGGCAGCGAAGTGAGGGATTGGCGCAGGGACCTACCGATACAGGGCTTGACGTGCATGAAGCAGGCTTTGGTGAGGTCTCCCAAGAGGGCGAAGGAGCTCTGCCGAACCTCCGGCATGGTGTCCTGCACGGAGCAACAGGGAAGGGTTAGACTGGGAGCGAGTCAGCCGCCCAGGGACGCAGCTGTTAACCCAGGGTCCGGAGCCGGCTCACCTGCATGCACTGGAAGAGCAACGTCATAATGTTGCTTCTGGCCACCAGCTGCTCCACGTGGCACCCTAAGCCCTCCGCCAAGCCGCTCAGCAGATCCAGCGCCACGATCATGAAATCTTTGTCGGGGGCCTCATACTGGTCCGGTTGCTGATTGTACATCTGATCGGGGTTAAAGGCAAAAGTCTTTTACCAAAGGGAACCCCCCACCCCCGAAACACCCTCAGCTCGGAGCCCTACATGTTGTGCTTGTGGCCACGGCACTGGATTGGTGCTCAAGAGACCCAGATTCAATTCCGAGCCAAGCACGTCACTCCCCTCCCAGGGTCCCACCTGTAAACCGGGGAGAAAGATGCGGCCTTTGTCTCGTCTATTTCAATCGCAGGCTCTTTGGGACAGGCTAGACTCTTGTCCCCACAGCTCCCGACAATGGGGCCCCACCTGCACTCGATGCTCCCAGGCATGAGTGCAAGACGAAGGACAACGGCCCAAGCTCCCTGCCTCACCTGCCGCGAGGAGTCCAGCACTTACCATAGCCTGCGCCAGCGTTTTTTGCACCAGCGTCACGCAGCGCTGGTAGACGGGTTCACAGTACGGAAGGAAGCCACTCTGGAGAGCGGTTGCTACAGACGACAAGCACTGGAGAGAGAAGCACGACACCTCAGAGAGGACGTTCAGAGGGGTCCGTCAGACCCAAGGCCTCCTTTTATCCCGATCTCACCCAGGTCTGTTTCAATTCACACATCACAGGGTTTTATCCTTCCGATCCCACCTCCCCCCTCTCCAGGTTAAGCCACCACAGTACAACTCTGGTGTCAGCTGCTGCTGAAGATGGGAGACCATGATACACGACCGTATCTCCCAGCACGCTCTCTCCCATCGGTTTCTCAGTCACTCACTTCTAACAGAGGGAAGAGATCCTTGTCCTCATCCTTCAGTTCATTCCATTTCTGGATCAGAGGGGGCATCAGCTTCTGGATATACTCCTACAGGAAGGAGGCAGGAAAAGAGACCAGTGTTATCATGGGGGGGGGCGGTTTACACGACGGTCTAGCATGGGTACGTCTATATACCCCTCCCCACCTTGCATCATCATCCGATCTGAGTACATTGCACTCTGTAGGGCTGTGCTCTTGTCCCCATTTTATAGTTGGGGAACTGAGGCACGGATAGGCTAAGTGATTTGCCCAAGGTCTCACGGGGAGTCTGTGACGGAGTTAGGAACCGAACCCAGGTCCCCACGCCCCAGGCTAGCGTGCTAACCACCGCACCATCCCTCTCCAGCAATCTAAGCTCAGTCCAGAACTCTCAGAAGGCTAAAACAGTCCACACACTGCTTCAGGATTCGAATTTTCTTCCTTCATCATTGTTCCTGGGTGCGGAGCTGCGTGGAGAAGGCACCAAGGGAACGCAGCCCCAGCGGTTGCTGACAAGAAACCGCTGCACTGCGCAGCTACTGGTACTCACTCCACCCACGTCAATTGCTATCCCCTCGGCAGCAGCAAGTTTGTAAGGGCAAGGAACGGAGGGGTCAGCAGACCTCAGGGGAAAGCGGCCAAGGTGCTTTATTACGGTCACGCTGTGCGGGTGAAAGGAGGCTGCAGCAGAGCGCTGGCGTGCGAACGCTAGCACCGGTGCCCCCGGCAAGCAGTCGCATGGAAGGGGTAGGCGGCACATACCGGTTGGTTGAGGTGATGCCCCACGGAATCGGCGAGGGTGCCAATTGCATCGTACAGGATCAGCAAGTTCTTGTGCTGGTATTTCCCAAAGGCGAACACCAGGGTGTCCAGGATGAAGCTGAGGTAAGGGACCAGCTCCGTGCAAGCCTCCTCCTCCAGGGTTGCAAAGGCGCTGGGATTGGGGGGGGGGGGGGGGGGGGGGGGGGGGGGGGGGGGGGGGGGGAAACAACAAGAAGCAGCATTAGCCCAAACAGAGAACTGGACGGTCCCAGGAAGCCGCACGAAGCCGGCGGCAGACTCAGCAGAGGGCAGCCAGGTAAGTCCAATTCAGAAAGCAGACGAAACCCACTTCGTTTTCCCTCTTGTAATAAAACAGCCCACGAAGCAGCTCATTTGGGCCAGCGTGAGCTGGCTCCCCACGCCCCACGCCAACCACCGGCTTTGACCAGAAGCACCGGGCCGTCTCCCCACCCCACGGTAATTCTCCAGATCAGACCAACATTATCACTGTCAGTCACGGTTAAGATCAAACTTCAAGTTCCTCATCACGTCCAGAGAAAAGCATCGCGGGAGATGGGGAAGATCAGACTTGAGGAGCGACCATGTCTCAAGCCAGGCCTCACACCCAGGACCAGTCTAGGCAGACCGTGGATGTTGGAGAGGATGGCTCTATGAGAGATGGTTACTGCTCTCCTCAGTTCACCTGCTGCAGCGACGATACAGGCACCAGTGGCTGGTACTGGGAAGCTGGTGCTAGCCGTAGACCGTAGCCAGGGTGACTACAGATGCTGGTTAAGAACGGTGGCTTGCATGGCCGGCTGGCAAACCTTCGCCGATATCCCAGGGGCGTGATTCAGGATTAAAGAAGCTGGGGACCGCAGCTGCGGAAGGGGAAATCTGATCACAGGAATCGGTCTTTAGCATGGGAAAACCTCTCGGCACTGGTCTGCAATTCCCACGCCCCAACACCGCCCCCACGCTCCCAGGTACCTGCAGGCTGCCTCCTGCACCCTCTTGTTGCTGTCGAGGATGCGTTTGAGCAGCTCCGTCATCAGCGGCTTGAGGTGCATGTCGGGGGGCTGGCTCACCACCCAGTGGGCGTAGCGGCTGAGGGTCCAGCAGGCGATGGACCGCACCAGGGCCTTCTTGTCCGAGAGACACTGGATCAGGTGTGGGATGAGCTCGGGGAGGTAGGGCACCATGCCCTGCATGCAGCCTGAGAAGAGGGGAATGCTCAGAGCCCAGAAGAGGGGGTAGAAGGGTATGCGCCCTAGTCTCTATTGGGCTGTTCAGCCATGGCTCCCTCTAGAGATACTTCTAGGTACTGCTGGGCCTACCCCCAGCAGTCAGAGCAAGGACCCTCACTATCCCTGATCCCCATCCCTTAGCAAGCATTTGGGGTCTCTGGGAAGGATCAGCTGCTGGGACACCCCCCACCCTCTTATAGCCTTGTTTCTTTTTAAAATAAGCCAATCACGTGCCACAAGTTCCTCAGTCCCAAAGCACCTGAGGCACGTGGCAGGAAATACCAGCGCCAGTGGACCTGGGCACATAAGAGGATTGCAGGCCAGGGTTCAGTTCCAAGCCTCAGAAACCTCTGGAACTCATTGCCACAGGATGCCCCTGAAGCCAAGCACCTAGCAAGAGTCAAAGAGGGGTTGGATGTTTATATGGATAACATGGATAGACAGAGGGAGAGCAGTCACTAACAACGCATTGGAAGGACAAAGCCTCATGCTTTGTGGTTTAAGCTCATCTGATAATTAGGGGTCATGAGACATCCATTGGGGATAGATTAGCCCCCCCTCCCCCCATCTGCTCCTGCGGGGCTCTTATGCCCCCACCCTGTACAGCACCGCACACTAGATCGGTTATGTTGCCTCCCCACCACCAAGCATCAACTGGCCCCGGCAGGTTGCTTGGTGGACGTGACCCATCGCTGCAGCTCCCACGCACGGCACTTGCCTTCAGCAATGGCCCCCAGGACTAGAATGCCAGACTCTTTGATGACCCACTCGGGGTGGAAGAGAAGCCCCTTGAGCAGCGGGAGGAGGTGCGGGAGGAGCTCATCGCGGAACACGTTGGCCAGGACGTCCAGGGCCGCGGCCGAACACTTCCCTGCGGGGCGGGAGATATGTTCATTATTCATATTACGGCAGAGCCAAGAGGCCCCGACCCCAGCTCAGGGCCCTGCTGCACCAGGTGCTGCACACACAATCCAGACTGTCCCCAGCAGGCAGCACTTAGGACACCCGGCTTTTCCGGGCAGGGCGAGGATGCTGCCGCACTATGGCCAATGCCTTGCTACGGTGTCACCCGACCATCCCCTAAAGTTACATCGACAACGCTCTGCCCAAACCAGACCTGAGCGCGAGCCTGGCCCCTCCCCGACATACTCAGGTTCCAGTCCGACAGCGTGTCGTCGTCGTCGTCCTCATCCTCCCCGTCCTCGTCATCCTGCGTCCGGTCCTCCTCGTGCTGCAGCGTGACGGTGCGCGACTTGTGGAAACGGGGCTTGATGTCCTGCTCGCTGTCTGGGATGGCCTCGTCCTCTTCCACATCCCCCTGGGGCGACAGAGAGCGGTTCGGATACGGCAGACAGCCGTAAGGCAGTTCTCAGCGTGGGGCGCTCCGGAGAGCGGCGGCTAGCGACCCTCTGCCCTTCTCCTTAAACAAGGGCCACAGTCGGACTCCAACAGGCGTCTGGGGGTCCAACTACACCGCTGCTGGAGCTGTAATTTCCAGCCTGGAGAGACGTACCTGTGCTAACTTTGATCAGGCTAGAGCACTTAAAATTGAGCTTCTGTCAACCCCTCTCTCTCTCTAGGGAAGGCGTTGGCACCCAACCAAGAAAGCACTCTCTGCCCCGCTGTTGAGAAGCGGAGGGTTCAGCCATCGTCAGGACAATACCTAGCACGCCTCATTGGTAGATCTCAAAGCATTTTACAAAGGAGGACGGTATCATTATCCCCATTTTACAAGGGGGAAACTGAGGCATGGGGAAGGGCGGGACTTGCTCCAGGTCACCTAGCGCACCAGTGGTGGAACTGGGAATTGATTCCAGCTCTCCTGAGTCCCAGTTCCCTGTGCTATCCTCCACTAGAAATGAGGGGCTGTAGGATCAAGTCTCTGGGTTCTCGCAGGCACGGGTTTGCAGAGATCTCGCAGCAGTACGGGATGCCCGGCCCCTGCTAAGGCCACGCCTGTACCTCACATGCTCCTGTTTTAGATCCCGCCCCGGTCACGCCTCCTTGGATCAGACAGTATGAATACAACCACCATCATAGTCATCAGGTTGGAAATTATGCATCACTTCCAGGAGGTCATGAACCAGTACCTCTCCCTCACCTTAACCTACGACCTACAATATTGCTAGAGGTCCTCTTCCTTATTAGGTGTATTACGGTAGTGCCCCAGGATCAAGGCCTCATTTTGAGGATGCAGTGCCTGCCCCAGATAGTTTTCACACGAAACAGAAAGCGCTATTCCCACTGCACCGATGGGGAAACTGAGGTGTACAAAGATTAAGTGACATGCCCAAGATCACAACGGGGAGTCTGTGGCAGAGCTGAGACTAGAACTCAGGTCCCAGTGCAGCACCTTACCTCCCAGCCCATCCTCCCTCTAAGAAGGATCCTATGAAACAGGGAGCTTCGCTGCCAGCCATCCACAGACAGCTGCAAGGCTCCCCTTTCCATGTGCGTAACGTGGCCCTGGACAGGACGGTCCTGGAGACTGACGCCCTGTGCCCAGGGTACAGCAAGTCACGCTTTACTCCTAACACCCACCTCACTGCCTCAGTAGCTGGATCTCAGTCTGGCCCGCTCCTGACCGTGCCACAAGTGGGGGCTAACTAGTGCCAATGGGGCGGGGAGGTGAGTGACTGGATGTGAGGGTGAGTCCCAGGAGGGGACTGAGACCTGGTCACTAGCTTTACTCAGGCTGCCCAACGGCCACGGCGTCCAGTAACAAAGACTCAGGTACTAATATTATATATATTACGGTAGCACCTAAGAGCTCCAGTCATGGGCCAGGATCCCATTGGATTGGGTGGTGTACAAACACCAAGAAAACAGTCCCTGCTCCACGGAGCTCTCAGCCCAACTCGATTAATGCTGAATGCTTTGCTACACTGCAAACACAAGCACCCTAATAAATCAATATGGCTGGCAGGCAGCTCATTGAAACCGAGAGAGATTCTCTTTTGATTTGCAAACAATGATCTAGGTAACTTGGAGGCAGATACAGCTCCCTGTCCTTTGAAGGGATGATTTGAGAAGAGAATTTCACACACAGGAGGTTTCAGTTATCGTATTTAGCAGGCATTAGTCCCATTTGACAGTCAGGAAGGACTAAGGCAAAGAGAAAGGAAGGGACATGGCCAAGGCCACAGTAGGAGGCAGTGTCAGAGCTGGGGTAGGAACACAGGCTTCCTGGCTGTCCCAAGCGCACCCCCCACCCCTTTGCATCGACGGACACATACCTTTAGCAATATGATATCGATTTCAGAGTATTTCATTCCATTCACCAAGATCGGAATCAATCTGTCAAGAGGAGCGGGAATAAGGGTGGATTCAAAAATCAAGGTCTGAGTAGAGGGAGGTGGAAATCACAGAGTGGGGCAGGTGCCTATAACCAGCCACTACTAGAGAACAAAGGGGACAACCGAGCGAGTTGGTTTGTGTTCTAAATGCCTTCAATTGTTCGGTTATTGAAAACGCTTGCAACGAGCCAAGAGCTTCAGACTGAATCTGCTTGTGCAGCGCCTCCGAGCCAACAGCTGGACAGGCACAGGACATCGGAGACTGAGGCTACACCTAAAATGCGACAGCACAGACTCACTACAGCAACAGTTCTCCCGTCGCCCTAGTTAATCCACATCCCCGAGGGGCGGTAGCTGGGTCGGCGGAAGAATTCTTCCATCGACCTACCACTGTTTACTCCAGGGGTTACGACCCCACAGCTGTGTTTCTCAAGAGTGTGGATTTTTCACACCCGAGAGATGTAGTCATACCAACTTAGGTTTCCAGCATAGATCAATAACCAACATCCAGCCCCCCTGTTCAGGCTTATCCAATACTTGGAGCTAGGCAGTTAGCTCTCAATGGGTTCTGCCCATTTTACAGACCAGCAAACAGAAGCGGCTAGTCCTTGCTGAAAATCAGTGGCAGAGCGGAAAAGAACCCAGGAGTCCTGACTCCCAGCCCCCACCACACTCACCAATCAACCGCACTCCTTCCCCAGAGCTAGAGATGGAACCCAGGAGTCCTGACTTCAAGCTCCCAATGCACTAGCCCATAAATCCCATCTTCAATTATTTAGTTAAAAAAACCAAAACCCTCTTTGCACTAAATGTTCCTTCTTTTAAAACAGAAGGAAGAGAATTTGATGGTGTCTGCACACTGCATGGAACCTAGGCGTCCTGACTTCCAGTTCCCTGCTCTAAACCTCTAGATCACCCCTCGAGTTGGGAATAGAACCCAGGAGTCCTGACTCCCAGCCCTAACCGGGGAGCCTTAGGGAGGCTACTGATCAACGCAAGCCTAGGGTGTGGGTGAAGGCAAAGATCAGGCACTGGAGCAGTACCAGAGTACTCAGTCCTTGAGACACAGGCAAACCCAGCTAAGACACAGACGAGCCATAGGCGTGTAGACAGCCGGTTCTAGCGAGCTCACGTGCACACCGCTTACTAGCGAGAGCGACAGCAAAGCTGAACTGGCAGCAGGAAGGGATGCGTGCCTGGCCTTAATCGGACCACCTGTCACCCAGCAGGCCCTGTACTTAGCCCAACCACGAGACCCTTAAACATCAGCAGGGGAGCAAACACCCTCACAAGCAACAGTATTCGCCTGTCCTTTCCTAGCGTGCCTCCAGGGTTGCTTAGCCCAGCTCTCTGAACCAGTCGCCCCTTCCTGGCTGCAGCGGCAGCCCCAACCGGCTTCCCGACTCGTCCCCGGCTTGTACAGAAGCAAGGCTACTCACTGCACTAGATGAGAGGACAGCACCTCTTTGCAGATGGGCTGCTCGGCTAGCGTCAGCCAGAACTCGCAGGCTTCCAAGGCCACGTTCTCGTCGTTGTCCTGGGTCCTCTGCAGCATGTACTGGGGAGAAAAGCAGCACTGATAAAACGCCACCTTCAGGGCAGGCCCGTGGCACAGCAGCTACCGGCTCAGATCCCCCTGCCCGCGCTTTGTTTCGCCCGCCGTGCAAGGAGAACCTCATGCACTTGGCTCTGCTAACCCAACCAGCCTGAAGATGAAGCTTGATACGTTTCTGAACGTTATTTGCCATGAACGCCCGGGGGTGGCCTGCGGTAGCAGGAGACTATAGTCAATGACCCAGGAGGTCCCCGTCAGTCCTACGTGCTGAAATGCCAGAAGGTGGACCAACCTGGCTGATCCCCACCTATGCAGGACTCATCATGTTTCACCCTGAGTCGCCATGAAACCTGATGCTAGGGGGCACAATCTATGGGGCATTAACCAACACCCCAAAGCTCTGTAATCAAGCCAGCATCACATCTCCGGGTAGGGACAGTCACCCACCTCCTGACCGAATGCCAACTGGGGGGAATTGCCTTTAAAACACAGGTGTGAAATTGGATGCTGTTGGCCTGCGGCAAACCGACAGCCTAACGCAGTGGCTCTCAAACTTTTTTACTGGTGACCCCTTTCACATAGCAAGACTGAGTGCGACCCCCCCTTATAAATTAAACACACGTTGTTATATATTTAACACCATTATAAATGCTGGAGGCAAAGCGGGGTTTGGGGTGGAGGCTGACAGCTTGCAACCCCGCCCATATAATAACCTCACGACCCCGAGGGGTCCCGACCCTCAGTTTGAGAACCCCTGACCTAATGCATCAAGCACTAGAGCATGAAGAGGACGTGACCCCTATCTTAGAGGTTATACCAGGCAAGCCCAGCTTCTTGTACTTGTCTGGGCACAAGAGCAAACCCAGGCCGGGCGTGGAGCGGGCAAGCAGCAGCCAAAGCGGGGCGCTCACACCGACCTGAGAAACTGGTCACAGTGTAAGGCAGTTTACTAGCAGGTCTGTTGCTCCTTCTCCCCACCCATGCTTGGGCCAACGTTTACACACATAGACACACACAGACACGGCAGTTAATTGCTGATTTGACCCCCAGCGTCCAGCTGATTTGACCCCCAGAAAGCCCATTCCGCCCCAGCACGGCCTGCGGGATCCCGCTCTGGGACTCACCTGAATGATACTGTGCATGTGAGGGATCAGACGATCGATCCGGACCTCTAGCAGCATCACCAGCGCTCGGCAGACGTTCTTCCGAACCTCGGGGTCTTCGTCCACCGCCAGAGCGAACAAGTGCTACGGGGAAAGGGGGAGCTGGGACTCATCGACACCAAGGGTCCCTAGAGCAGGAATTCCCTAGCTGACGTCCATGGCATGGAAGAGAGACCTAGCCAGTCCCTAGGCCACTGCCTGACAGGGCTGGAGCAGGCTTGGGTTTCAGACAACGAGGTTCTGGTTTAACTTGGGTGGGGGATGGATTTCTGCACACTACAGAGCCTGTGAAAGCCAGGGGAGAATTCCAGTGCACTGGGCTGTTTTGCGCAGGCCTACACAGAGGCAGACCTGTAGTCCAGGAAGCTATAGATGTCCGGGGGAGGGGGGTTAAAATGGAGGCACGAGTCGGAGGCTAACACAGGAGGGAGATACGAGGTGGTGTTTGTACAAAGGAGCCAGACAGAGCTTGTGAATATTTGTCTTGTGGTCACCCCCGTCCGGGAGCAGGGCTCCACGGCTCTAGGCACGGATACAATAATGGTCCCTACCCCCCCACGTGGCAGACAGTTCGGCTTAGGGGATAGCACCCTGGATTAGGAGGCAAGAGACCCTGAGTTCTATTCCTGGCTCTGCTGGGTGACTTATGCAAGTCACTTTTCACCTCCGTGACTCAATTTCCCCAACTGTAAAATCTCCTTCATAAAGTGCTTTGAGCGCTACCGATGAAGAGCTACAGCTGGGTGTTATCACCACACTGGCGTTCTCTGGGATCGCAGGCTGTGGTGCGCTCAGGGAGGTCTGCATACAGGTGCCTCATGGGAGAGCTGAGCACAACAGCAACATTAGGACGGGCACGTCTGTCTAAAACCATTCAGGCACAGTGCTGCACGTGGATCTGGCCTGCCAGCGAGAGTGGGTTGAAATGCCTCCTGGCTCCTCACCTCGATGAAGGTGTCGATGTTATCCATCAGCGCCTGAGCTCGGTCCATGATGAACTGATTCACACAGGCGATGGCATGGGACCTTATCAAGGGGGGTGGAAAAAAGATAGTGGGTCACTGAGATATTCTAGGTGGTCACCCCGCCACTCTTGTGAAACAGACGTCGGGAGGCAGTGTGGCCCCAGTGGATAGACCTGAGTTCTATTCCTGGCTCTACTGGATGGGTGACATTGGGCAAGTCACTTTTCTTGGTGCCTCAGTTTCTTCACCTGTAAAATGGGGATAATGGGACCAACCTCCTTTGAAAAGTATTTTGAGATCTACAGATGAAAAGTGTTACATGAAAGCTAGGGATTGTTCCCGGGGTAGTGAGCTCAGCTTCCATGCACAAAGGAGGTATGTGTCACTGCTCAAACAGCAGCCCCTGTCTAGCCATTTCAGGGCTTGACCTCCGATCTTCCCATGGGTGGGGACGTTAGTGCGACCAGTACACAGCTCTGATCTCAAGAGCTCTCAGCTGTTCTGAGGGCTGCATGCAGGCCCAGCTCAGCCCTTCAGCCTGTGCAGATGATGGAACCCAGTGGCATGTAGTTCACCAGGATGGGGTTCTCTTGGGAGAGCCTGTAGAAACCAGGGGGCCCTATCTAGACATTAAGGGGGGGTGGTTGTTGCCCTGGGGTTCTGGGGCCAATTTCTCCTCCTCCACTGTGGTGCAGAGGGTAAGTTGGTTCTTTCACCCCAGAAAGGACAGCATGGAGATCGAGAGGAAGGATGTGGAGTGGTTAGGGCACTACCTAGAATTCGAAGATGCAGGTTCAATTCCCTGCTCTGCCACCTACTTCTGGTGTGACCTTGGGCAAGTCACTTAGCCTCGCTGTGCCTCACTTTCACATCTGTACAATGGGGATAATAGCCCTGCCCCACAGGGGGGCGTGATGAGGATTAACATATAAAAGATGGTGAATGCCCAGATATTGTTGTCTTGGGGGCCAGACAAGTAAGATAATCTCATTCGGAGCATAACATTATGTAGCAGGATTGCTGTTCCAACTGGCAACTTGAACAGAATTTTCACGGCTCCTTCTGGGTCAGTTGTTGAACACTGTTCAGCTTACTGAGAAGCATGGGGCCATGCATTCCGCTCATCAAGAGATAGCGAGCGGGGGAGGTTTGGGGGGGGAGAGGGGAAGACAGATCCTCTACTTGGAAGCTCATTGGCATCTCGCCAGCGATCATGGTCTGGCTCTGGTACCAGCCCAGAGACATCCCCCAAAGCAGAAAGCGATGCACTCAGGAAAGGGAAGTGGGATGTTACGAAGGGGCGGGCTCCGTCGAGGTTTCATACACGCACGCCCAACCCATACCCCAGCACTCCGGCGAAGAGCGCAGCACTCCCCGTGCCGCCAGGCGAGCTAATACGCACCTGATCTTGGGGCTGCAGTGCTTGAAGAACTGAAGGAACTTGGGAATCATGATGTTCAGGGGTCGATTCAGAGCATCGCTGTCCAGGAGTTCGGAAGAATCCTCACAGATCTTCTGCAAGGCACCGAAGGCCCCCTAAACACAACAGACTCGTCAGCTCACTCACAGAAGGGTCCACAAGGGAAGAGGACTCGTTAGAGCCTTGTAAATAAGAACCCCGGGTTATTGAGAATTTCTCTAACCCAGGATTCCTTTTTAGCCTTCCCGCAGAACCTCAGCCAACTCCCCCAGAAAGCAGCCAGTGAAGGGCCCAGTTAAAGTGAGGGCTCTTGCAAGAACCTGGATATTCAGATCTTGTGCTCTAGCACCGCACATGCTGTGGGGATACTCCTGAAAGTGACCCAGGCTAGCGGTCTGAGCATCCCACTGAGAGCCAGGAGTTCCGGAGTCCCACCCCCAGTTCTATGGCTATCTGCACACCTCAAACCGGGAGGTGTTCCTTAAGGCTGGGAGGTACTATCCCACCACAGCTGGGGAAATGAAAGCACAGAGAGATTTGGCTAAGGTCCCACAGGGAGTCTGTGGAGGAGCTGAAATTAGCACCCAGATCTTCAGAGTCCCAGACCAGCGCCCCACCCCAAGGCACGACGCTGGTGGATGACTACAGAGCGAAAGGGAAGATTGACATTTGTATGGTGCTCGGGAGAACAATGCAAAAATAGCTTCGTACGGACACACGCAGGTGAAATCTAAACTCAACTCATGAGTGTTGACAAAGAAGGGATGGAAAATGTCGCCTGGTTGCTTGTATACTGCTGTGAGCACTCCCAGACCCAAGCACAATGGTTACCATTGAAGTTATGGTGATAACCACAGCTATGTAGAAGGCAACACTATCACTATCACCAAACCTGAGGAAGGCAGTGTGGTCTAGAGTGCACGTCACTGGACCACCTGCTGCATGACCTTGGGCGTCCCACTCTGCGCCTCAGTTTCCCCCCACTCACCCTCTCTCGTCTATTTAGACTGTGAACTCTTTGGAACAGGGATCATCACTCCCCCTAGCAACTTCAGATGGACACAAATTGGGGTTTCACTGGACCCAGACAGTAACTGGACCCAAGGGCGCTCCGCTGCAGGGTGTGGGAAAGTACTTGCAAGGAGCTGCCAAGGTTTAGCCTTATCTGCATCTCTGCTTTGCACAGGATCCAAGTTCTGTCCCACCTCACTGGAGAGTTTCACAACTAAACCAAGGCGCTGCTGTCCCCGCATCTTCAGTCTCGGACTAAACAATAGTAGCATTGATGGAGTCAGCTCGACCCCTCTCCTGATCACTTCGGGAAGGTATTCATTTCAAAGGCCAGACAAGGCAATTCAAATGCTATTAAGAAAGGACAGTCTAAGCCCTTGTCTATGCGGGAAAACGGAGTGGAATAGTCGTAGCAGTATAGCCAACATGAGTGCTGGGAGGAGTTCTGTCCACTTCCTGTTCTCTTTATGCTCCCCCCCGCATCCTCACTCCAGGATGGAAGGATCAGGATTGGGGGGGCAGGGGGCGGAGGAAGAGAGGGGGGTGCAATTTTCCCTAGGCCCCTCTTTGAGGGCACCTCCAAACTAAGGGGCATTGCAACCTGGTGCCAAGACCCTCTGTGACTGGTCACAACGCCACTCACTCAAGTTTGACCCAGACGTCCTCCATTATGACAGAGGGGCAGCTGGGCCAAACCTGGAGTGGGGAGCTGGGTCCATCCCCCTGAGCAGGAGCCGCCACTAAGAGGCGAATTTGCTCTCCAGCCTCCCCACCCCAAGTGGCTTTTTTTGGAAGAGTGGGGGCCCCCCCCACTTTCAGATTTTGCCCCAGGCCCTGAAAAATGCCCATGCAGTCCTGGGAAGAACAGTACTTTACCCTACTCCAGTGTTTTCCATCTGCGAAATTCCAAGTGTGCTCCCCTCACAGAATCCTTATCTAGGTATTTACCTTGTCTGCCAGTGATGTTAGTGAAACATGAGATGCTTCGCGCGGGGTGTGTGTGTGTGTGTCAGCAGTGGGGATCACACTGGGGGCTGCTAGATCTAAAAGCATGAACATCTACTCTCTGAGCTAGAAGACCCACGTTTGTCAGCTCAAAAGCTAGACAGACTCATGAACTATGTACTCTGGTTCAATCCGACGGCTAGAGAACCATACTCCACAAGTGTGGGTTACATTAGGAAAGCAGACCCATTTCACAGAGGGGAAACTGAGGCACGATACCATAATACAGAAACATGGACATTTATCCCTATGGGAATCAGACTGAGATTTGACAACTCAGTTCACTCCAGGGCCACCCAGCTGGGCTGGATTTGAGCAGGTGACAGAGTTCACCTTCGATACGACCAAGCCGAGAGAGACCCTGATGTAATCCTGCGGCCTCCTCTCCCCGGACACCCTGTCTTACCTCACACGTGTTGTAGTCTTCGGAGTTCAGCAAGTTGCATAGCTGCGGCAGGAGCTCCGGCCACATCTGAAGCTCCCCCTTGGAAGCTATGGTGGTAATGAGAATCCCTGCCAGTTGGAAACACACACGACATTTCAAGCCTCGTGGTAAGCGCTGGCTTGTCAAACCCAGTGTTCCACTCAGTTGGTCTCTCAAGTTCATTTACACACACTCAGGAGAGAGGGGAGGTGTCATTTCCCACCCCAAACAGGTATCATCACCATCCCCGCCCCAATGCCTGCTCTAACCCGGTGGGTTTAGTCAAGCCTCCAAGCCCTTAGAACCACACTACAGTCAGACCCTTGTACCATCCGCTACCCCTTTAGCGGTAAGAAGGGGAGGTCAGTTTTCTCCAGGAACCGCACGTTCCAGAAGCAGCGATGCTACCCGAACTGCCCGGCAAGGATCAGGACCGGAGGCTTCTACACAAGAGGATTTCTGAGCACACCCTTCTCGGTACAGACACATTCTTGCTCCGCATCGGTTCTGTGCACCTTTGACCCACGCCCGGTCGTTTTACTGACTTCGACCTGACTGACCAAGTTTCACCCGCATAACTAGGTCAGTAAAAGGCGTGATTATTTTAGCAACAGATATGCTGGTAGAAGCCCTAGTACAGCGTAACGGCATCTACATTAGGAGACAGGTTTGCTGCTTTAGTTATGCCAGCATAGTTAAGCCATCACACTTAGGGTACGTCCACATTACCCACTGGATCTGTGGGTAGCAATCAATCTATCGGGGATTGATTTATCGCGTCTCGTCTAGACGCGATAAATCGATCCCCGAACGCGCTCCCCGTCGATCCCACGCCATGAGGATGGGAGGTAAGTTGATCTAAGATACGTCGACTTCAGCTACGCTATTCTCGTAGCTGAAGTTGCGTATCTTAGATCGATCCCCTCCCGCCCCCCCAGCGTGGACCAGGCCTAATGGGTAGACAAGGCTAGAGTGGTTTATTCCTAGTGGCCCTGCAGGAGGCGGTACAGCTACAGGAGAACAAGCAGGGTTCAATCACTGCCGGCGAAGCAGGAAGAGCTCAGGACCGGTGATTAGAAACCGACACAACATGGGCCATCGAGGATTTTCCAGGCCAGCGAGCACAGCCTCGCTTTAAGGGGATCACTACAATATACTCCTCTCCCCTACATGCAAATGTACTTATATGGCATAAGCTACTTGAAATTGGACTAACTTCCCACAGTGCTACCCTGTCCCTTCCCCGCGGCTCTTACCGATAGTGGCGCGGATAAGAGAGGAAGCGTCGCCAATGTTGTTCAGACATTCCTGTTTGATGAACTCCGCCACGGGCTGGGGGAAGCTCTGGTAGTGCGCCTTCACGTTGTTCTTCAGGATCAGCCCGCTGAGCGAGCGAGTCGGTTCGTCTGGTTAGAGAGAATTTTTGGAAGAGGGGGTGTGGGGAAAAAAAAGAGAACAAAATTAAAAAAATTCCATCAACAGCTGTCGCTGCTCCCCCCAGAGGTGGCTGCATGTCTGTGAGTGATTGGGGGAGAAGAGATTTCTATACATATCGAGTCGGTAAAGCACTCTGACAGGCTGTAGAGTGAAAGGATATCAAGCATGTGGGTTTGTTCCCAGGTACACGTGCCTATAATCTCAATGCACACAAAGGTTTAGGATGCAGCTCTCTACCTTTTGTTGTTATAGTCACACTATACCTTCATCTCCAAACACAATGGCTTGCCATTCCTCTCCGAACACAACCCCCCTTCACGATGCATTCCAAGGCTTTGCATTTCCCCTGAGACAGACAGTACCAGCCCCATTTTGAAGAGGCCCAGAATGAGCAGGAGGTGAATTCACTTACTGAAGAGATCTCAGCAAGTTCAGCTGGGAATAGAACCCAGGAGTACTGGCTCCCAGTGCCCCTATTGCAACCACTAGTCCACAATCTCTCCCGCAGCTGGGAGCAGAACACTGCAGGTTCAGCTTGGAGAGGAAGCCTGGCCCAGTGGTTAGAGCACCATGGGTTCAATTCCTGCTCCACCAGAGCCATCTTGGGCAAGCCATTTAGCCTCATCGTGCCTCAGTTTCCCATCTGTACAATGGGCATAACAGCATCTCCCTGCCTCACAGGGTGTGTGTGAGTGTGAAAGATTGTGAGGCATCCAAATACTATGGGGCGGGGGGAGGGCAGATCAGTACCTAACAATCGCAGACTTCCCATCTCCTGCTTAACTACTGACCCAGTCTTCGTCTCATATAGAGGCAGAGAACCTAGGAGTCCCAGATCCCTACTCTAAGCACTACCTCCAAGTTTTTAGGAAAGTCAGTCACTTGCAACAGAGCCTAGTTTTTGCAAGAACACCTGTGGAAAAATCATTTCTAAAGCATTAAAATTTCAAGTTTACAAAATACTCCAGCAAGAACCTTGAGGGGCTTAAGGTCTCAGGCCTAGATCAGATACAAGCCCATTTAACAAGCAAGAGGGCCTAACTCAGATATATCTCTGGAGCCCGCCCACCCCCCACCAGCAAGGAAACCCACCTCCCAACACTCAACTTTCTATTCTCTTGCTCACACGAGTTATCCCAACAATCCCCAGCGAAGGAATTTTGCACATAAGAGACACTTAACGGCACAGGGACAAGTCCCCGCGCATCTTCCATCCACTTTCATCACAGCAGACAACGTACCTTCCGATTTCAGCCGTGTCAAGACAAATATCAGGTAGTTATTGAAGTCGGGGAATTGGTTCAGTTGCTTCAGTTTCTACAGCGCTAAGTTAAAGAAAAAGGCTCACAGCCCAAACTGGGATTTTAAAGGAAGGCTGATGCACAGCATCTGTTTGGACCAGAGTGTCGCAACATTAAGGACCAGATGGGCACGCTGCCAAGCCGCATGTCAGCGACATAGATTCTTCGAAGATAACAAAATAAATCCACGGACAGGAGTACTAAAATTCCCCCCCCATTTTAAGGCTATGCAGGGCACCTCGACTTAAAGGGCATTCGCTTTCAGCGCAATTTACACAGCAAACATACACAACTTGGTTCTGCAAAGACTTTCTCGAGCGCAGAACGGGGCTTATTCCAAGGATACATCTTGGACAACACGCTGCGTGGCCGTGTTAGGAGACTGGGAATCTTTGAGTAACTGCAGCACTTGCTGTAGTCCCTGTTCATCTGGCTGCCAATCCATGGTGCAGAGCTGTAACTACACAGGAAGGAAACGAGGTTAATGACACTCCATTCAGAGCATCTCACTCAACTGCACCGAAGATCATAAGGCATTGCGGAACTCTGGCTGTCAGCCAGGATGGACCTGCACTCGCTATGACTGGACCCCGCTCTGATCCACTGCCTAAGAAAAGGACTTGGCAATGCATGTAGGTCCTGCCTGCCTTCATACAGAGGCAAGAAAAGTTTCTGCTGCTTCTGCAGGGACTAGATGTACTGAAAATGCTATTTTTGTTTTAGGGTTTGGAGGGTGGGTTTAGTGGGGATATTAGCATTACATGTTACAGAGCTAGATCGCCATCCAAAGCACATTTAAATCAATGGAAGTCTTCCCAGGAGCTTCAGTGGCTGCTAGATCAGGCCCTCATTGGATGGAAGTAGGGTGACCCGATGTCCCGATTTTATAGGGACAGCCCTGATATTTGGGGCTGTTTTTTTTTTTATATGGGCTCCTACTATCCCCCACCAGCTGTCCTGATTTTTCACACTTGCTATCTGGTCACCCTAGATGGAAGAGGCACACGCTTCTGCTCCCCCAGCAGCATCACATCCATCTCCAGGGATCTAGGAATGTCAGGGAAACCGACGGAGAAAGTTTAGGGTGACAATGGGAAATGTTTCCTAATTGCAAGGGATCTACTGCACTGTGGAATCAACTTCCCAAGGGAAGCACCATCATTTAGGATATTTGGAACTGGACTGGAAAACAAATTACTGGGGGCACTGGGAGCAATAGGTAGGGGGAAACCCCAAACTTCTATGGTCCCCCAAATGCTTATCACCAGGAAACCAAACCACGTGGGGAGCTCAGCAGAAGAAGAGCACTCGGTGGATTTAGAGACCAAGAGATTTTTGGAGGGCTATGCCCCCCATCTTCTTTCCCTTAAAAATAAGTGAGTGCGAGTTTTCATGGAAACCAGTGCTCCTCTACCAACAGTCACAGCCGAGAGCGAGTGGAGAGAGCCTCCACCCTCACCATTTCCTCTCTGCCCCACCCTTTCCAGAGTAGACCCCACTTCCTCCTAACCCACCAACGCTCTGGGCCTGCCTTTTCTAAACAGGCCCCCTTCCCCATCCCTGCTGATCCAGCCGCAAATCCCCCTCTTCAGCCTCACCAAGCTACAGGATGAGGCAAGTTCTTGGGGTTACCTTGCATGGTGCCATTTTGGGCTGATGGGAAAGAAGAGTGGGTCCCATCTTACCACACCCCTGAGGCTGGACTACCCCGGCCCTCAGGCCAGAAAGAGGCACAGGCCCGGGATCCATCCATGGTCCACTGCCCCAAATGCTTCTTCCCTCCTCCACACCCTACATCCTCCAGTGACTGACCCCAACCCCAAATAGCTCATCCCCCGCCCCCAGCCACCCCTTGAGGGTCCTCCTGCCTTCCTCCGGGCTCCATCCTGGCCTCCCCCCATTTGATCTCCCAACGACCCCCCCGCCCCACCAGGGCTCACCCAGTTCCCCACCTCCATGAGCCAACCCCCCCAGACACCCTCTGCTCCCTCCCCCACAGCTGCTCCTCCCGCCCCTTCCAGCCTCCCATCCTCTCCCCCACTCTCAACCCCCCATCCTCTCCCCTCCCCCCCAGGTTGCGTCTCCCGCCCCAACCCTCATCCTCTCCCCCCCACCCCGCCTGCCCTTCCAGCCCCCCCAGCCTGTCCCCTCGCCCCTTGCTGCTCCTCCTGCCAGCTTCCAACAACCCCCATCCTCTCCTCCCGCCCCCCATCCTCTCCCCTCCCGCCCCTCTGGGCTCCATCCTGGCCCCCCCACATTTGATCTCCCAACGACCGCCCCCTCCACCTGGGCTCGCCCACTTTCCCACCCCCGTGACCCAACCCCCCCCAGACACCCTCTGCTCCCCCCGCCCCTTCCAGCCCCCCCCATCCTCTCCCCCCCTCTCCCCTCCCCACCCGGCTGCTCCTCCAGCTTCCCCCCCCCCCCGAGCTCCCTCAGCTCCCCCCGCCCCTTCCAGCCCCCCCCATCCTCTCCCCTCCCCCCCGGCTGCTCCCCCGCCCCCCCCCGGCTCCCTCAGCTCCCCCCGCCCCTTCCAGTCCCCCCATCCTTTCCCCTCCCCCCCAGCTGCTCCCCCGCCCCCCCAGCTCCCCCCGCCCCTTCCAGCCCCCCCATCCTTTCCCCTCCCCCCCGGCTGCTCCCCCAGCTCCCCCCCCGGCTCCCTCAGCTCCCCCCGCCCCTTCCAGCCCCCCCATCCTCTCCCCTCCCCCCCAGCTGCTCCCCCAGCTCCCCCCGCCCCTTCCAGCCCCCCCCACCCTCTCCCCTCCCCCCCGGCTGCTCCCCCAGCCCCCCCAGGGCCCCTCCCGGCCGCGCGCCCGCCCCGGCTCCCCGCGCCCAGCGGCCACGCTGCCCCCGCCCGCCTCTCGCAGGCCCCGGCGGGCGCTGCGGCCTAGCCGGCCCGGCGCGGCGGTACCTGCCCGGCGGCCAGGGGCGGGCGCGGCGGCCTCTCTCGCTCTGGCGGCGGCTCCGGCTGCCCGGCCCAGGAGGGAGGCGGCTGCAGCGGCGGCGGCGGCAAAAACGAGGCGAACGCGACACGCGGGCGCTGACCCCGGCCGGCCGCCGTTCCCCGCCCGCTGGCGGCCGCACCACGTGACGGGAGGGAGGAAAAGTGAGGGGGGGTCACATGGTGGGGAAAGAAGCGGGTACCGGTCACGTGATAGGAGGAAGGGGCGGGCTCGGCTCCCAAAGAGAGGCAATAGCCACGCCCCCTTCCCTCAATCTGTTGAACCAAACTGTGATTGAGGGGTGGAGCCAGGACTCCTGGGTTCTCTCCCCAGCTCTGGGTGGGGAGTGGGGTCTAGTGGTTGGAGCAGGGGGGCTGGGAGCCAGGACTCCTGGGTTCTCTCCCCAGCTCTGGGGAGGGGGGGTCTAGTGGTTAGAGCAGGGGGGGGCTGGGAGCCAGGACTCCTGGGTTCTATCTCTGAGTGGGGTCTAGTGGTTAGAGCTGGGAGCCAGGACTCCTGGGTTCTAGCACAGCTTTGGAAGGGGAATGGGATTTAGGGTACAGTAGTATCTAACCTGTCACATGGGTTGTACATACCTGAGGCCTGGTCTACACACACTCATACTGGTTTAACTATAGGTGTCATTTTTAAACCAATTTTGGTTAAATCGCTACAACAGTGGATGTTTTTAAATCAGTTGAAATGTGGCTTACATTGCTTTAGCTTGCCCTCATCAACTAAACCACTCTGATTAGTTTTAAACAGATAAATGTGTCCACACAGGGGTTTGCACAGTACAAGCTTGTGTGTAAGACAATAGAAAGACAATGACAATCCCCACCTCAAAGAGTTTACACTCAAAATAGGGAAGACACACAGGCTGGGAGCAGAAATTGAGGCACAGAGAAAGGAGGCGACTTGCCCAAGGTCACATTGCAGGTCAGTGGCAGAGCCAGAATAGAACCCAGGTGTCCTGAGTCCAGAGGTGGATTATGGTTTTGTGGGGCCAGAGCAAGAGGGACCCCTCTCCTGCTGGGAAAATGGGGTCAAGGTGCAGGAGCTCGCCCATCTCTGACCACCCGCCCGGTGCTCCTTCTGGGGAGTGGGGTTGGGGCACGGGGGCTTGCCCCACTCTGCTTGCCCGGCACTCTTGCCGGGGACCCTGCTCCCCTAGCAAACCAGCCCTGCTCAGTCACCCCCAGACCAGACAACCTTAACTCTGCCCTCTGTTCGATGCCAGCATTTGATGATGACTCTGCAATCGTATAAGACAAGGAAAAGAAAAAATCTTCCAGGCTTTCTTCATGCACCTTGAAGAAGCAAATGATGGGCAAGTGGGTTAGGATAGGGCAGGAGAAAGTGGTGCGTTTAGTCCAAGGATAGGTATATTCCCAAACTATGAAGGTCATGTGGGGTGAATCAAATCGATTCCCAAATGGAACAAAATGCTGTCAGCCTTTTGGCACTAGGGGCATGTGGGGGGCTCCCCTTCTTTACAGCCGCTCTCATCCCTTCCACACTGCTCCTTCCCCTCTTCTCCCCCTTCCCCACAGCCTGTTTCCCCTACCCTGACCCAGCCACTCCCTGCTCTGCCCCCTCCCCTCACTCCATACCTGCCCCTCCTCTTTCCTACCCCTTCTCCCCCCTCCCAATCCCACACGCTCTCCCCCTCTGCGCACGCGCGGAGCCCCGCGAAGGCCGCTAGGACTCCAATTCCCGTGATGCCCCGGGGCGGAGGGCGGTACCATTGCTGGCGAGGGGCGGGGGGAGCAGACGGCGTCGCTCTCTGCCCCTCCCCCCCAGCGGAGGGCCGGGGGTGGCAGAGTCCGGCCGGGGATGGGGAACTGCCTCTCCTCGCAGGCGGCCGATGACCTCTCGCTGCTCAACGACTCGGGGGACGGGGCCAGCCTGGGGCCCGGGGACCCGCCGCCCCCCCCGGCGCCGCCCCCCTACCAGGTACGGGGCGGGGGAGCCTGGGGGGGATCCGCGGGGGGGCGGCCGAGGGGTCATGGGCCCCGGGGGGAGCCTGGGGGCTATGGGACCCGTGGGGGGGCGGGGGAGCCTATGGGGGACCCGTGGGGGGACGGCCGAGGGGGCTGGGGGGTCATAGGCCGTGGGGGGGGGCCCGTGGGGGGACGGCGGGGGGGAGCCTATGGGGGGGACGGCCGGGGGGGGAGCCTGGGGGGGCTATGGGGGGACGGCCGGGGGGGAGCCTGGGGGGCTATGGGGGGACGGCCAGGGGGGGAGCCTATGGGGGGGACGGCCGGGGGGGGAGCCTGGAGGGCCTATGAGGGGGACGGCCGGGGGGGAGCCTATGAGGGGGACGGCCGGGGGGGAGCCTGGGGGGGGCTATGGGGGGACGGCCAGGGGGGAGCCTGGGGGGGGCTATGGGGGGACGGCCAGGGGGGAGCCTGGGGGGGTTATGGGGGGACGGCCGGGGGGGAGCCTATGGGGGGACGGCCGAGGGGGCTGGGGGGTCATAGGCCCGGGGGGGAGCCTGGGGGGCCTATGGGGCGGCGAAGGCGGGGGGCTGGGCGGTCATGGGAGGAAGTCTGGGGGTAGGGGAGGCAGAGGGGCGGCCCATGGCGGGGAGCCCAAGGGAGAGGCTATGCCGGGAGAGTGTGGGGGGGGGGAGTGTTGGGGAGGCCTGTAGGGGAAGGAGCGGCTCATGAGCTGGGGGGGAGCCGTGGGGAGCAGTTAGGGGTTGGCTCGGGGGGGGGGACACCGAGGCCTATGGGGGCGTTCCCAGGAGAGTTGAGTAGTTGGGGGGGGGGGTGAGCTGGGAGGAGGGGGCTACTGCCCGTGGGGAGGGGGGGCTGCACCGTGGCCCATGGGAGAAGCTCGCCCTGCTGCCGGGGGTGTGACCCACGGGGCCTATGGGGGGTTTGCAGCCCCAGGGGGAGCTCTTGGGGCAGCTGGCTGTGCAGCTGGGGGAGGGGAGCAGCAAGGGGTGTGGCCCAGGGAGAGATTCCGGGGGTGGGGGTGCAGCTCACGCGGTGTGCTAGGGGGCGGCCCAGTGCGGGCTTCCTTTGGGAAGGGTACTAGGAGGTGGGGGGTGTCTCCTACCTGACCTAGCCAGCAGCATTCCCAGTCCTGTATGGGTGCATGGCTGGGCACCAGGAGCCAGCAGGACCCTCCCCAGAATTCCTGGGTTCCAGGCGTATTCTCTTCCCCTTGCCAGCCTTTGGCGGGCGCTGGCTTTGGCCGTGGGGCTCTGGCATTCCCAGAGAAGCTGTATTTCCAACCAGCTCCTATCAGCACCTCCTGCAAACTGGGAGGCAGAGAATCCTGGCTTGTCCAGCTTGGGATTGTCCCCATGCGCTATTCCCAGGCCTTTGGACCTAGTCTGAAACACCCCAAGCAATGGGGCTTTTCTCCGTCTCCCTAGGGACGACTGTACCCTGATACTGTGCTCAATTTCAGTCTAGCTCCACCCTAAACATTCCTCTCCAGGCTTGGTGTCTCCACCCTCAAGACACAGCTGTTTCCTGGGTGCTGTAGAAACACCTCATTAGATTGGAAGAGATCTGCCCAATGCTCAGAGCCATGTAAACTCTAAGGCCGTGTCTACACTAGTGCTTAACGTTGGCAAAAGTTTTATCGCTCAGTGGTGTGGAAACCCTCCCCCAGTTTTGCCCGCATAAGAGCTCAGGTGCACAGCGCTCGCTGACTTAGCTGGTTTTATTCTGTCGACGAGAGAGCTCTCTCCTGTCGGCATAATGCAGCTACCTAAGTGATCTTACGGCAGCACAGTTGTCTCGGTCCAGCTGTGCCACTGGAAGTTTGTGTAGACATGGCCTAAGGCACCTATCGCCTTGCTACAGACACACCAGACAGGTCTGAAGCCGCATGAGAGCCCAGTTGGTGTCCTCTGTCGTTGTAGGGGGAGGGATTCGTGTATTACCCACTGGGGGTGTGGGGGAGGGATTAGCGTGTGCGTTTCTGGATGAAGGGCTTGATGCTGTGCCCCTCGGATCCTGGCATCTGGCTGGGTGGGTCAGCCTGAAATGGCCGGCTCTCCGGCCTGGCGTTTCCTCAGGAGCAACGTTGGTGTTCTCCATTGGTGCTTGAGTTCAGTAACACCATGAAGAACTGTCCACAGCCCTGCGGTGGGAGGCAAATAGGGCTCTGAAAACTCCCCTCTGTCATGAGGCCTGTAGAAACCTTGACACCAGCTAGGCAGCTGCTGTGCTGATGCGCCGCCCGTCATGCTGACCAGTCTTGTTTCCGAGGGCTTCCCTGTCTGTTTCTATCCATCTGTCATCTCGTCTTACCCTTGGATTGGAATCACTCTGGGGGCAAGGACTGTCTTTTTCTTCTTTTTTTTTGGGGGGGGGGGGTCTGTTTGTACAGCGCCTAGCACGCTGGGGTCCTGATCCATGACTGGGGTACTGGATGCTACGGTAATTCACCTAAACAATGTACAGCACCTTGCGTGCTGTGGTCTTGATCCAGGACTGAGGCTCCTGGTTGCTACTGCAGTATAAATAAGGGCACTTCAAGTTTTCTAGTTGGATAGACTGCAAAACTTACTCCTTAAATAGCATAATAGAAATGCCAGGCCGGAAGGAACCTCAAGAAGTCATCTATTCCAACCCCACCATGCTGAGGCAGGGTTGAGTCTACCTAGCCCATCCCTGACAGGTTTGTTTTCTATTAAAATCAGGAGGAGGGGGGACGCTCAGTCCCTGGGTGCCTGTTACCAGGGTAATGAACTCTGTCTTCTAATTTTGAAGGAACACGAGCCAATCCCAGTGTATCACCCCACGCCGAGCCAGACCCGACTTGCCACGCAGCTAACGGAGGAAGAACAGATCCGAATCGCCCAGCGGATCGGGCTGATACAGCACCTGCCCAAAGGGATATTCGATCCGGGCACAGAACCATCGGAAAAAAAAGTGAAAGAGTAAGTCCTTTGCGTCCGACACCCTTCGTTTCTTCTCTTAGCCCCCGGCTGAGCTGTGAGCTGACAGCAATCGCCATAAAGCTGAACGATCCGCCCCAATGCATGGCTAAACAGTCCTTCGAATTTACTGCCTAGGTTGGCGGTAACTCCAAAATTGTCATGGAAACTTTCCAGGCTTGGCAGAAAATCCACTCACTCCTTGAGGGAAAACAACTTACTAGCTCCAAGCCTGTGGTATTCCACAAGGCTGGATAACGTCTGCCTAGAATGGAAAGTCGTTGAGGACAAGGACTTGGTCCTCATACCTCTTTGCTAGAGCAGCCAGCATGCAGTTTGCCCTCTGCAAATATTTTTCTATCCGGTGGGCTAATCCCACTTCTTCCAAACAGCTTCACTTTATATTCAAACCCTTCACCAAACATAACCAAGCCTCCATGAGAGCTACTGCTTGTTACGTTTGGCGTTTCAGAGTTCAGCTGGTATTTGAGAGAGTCTCCCATGGGGAGGCTGAGGTGGGAAGTAACCCATTCTTTTCTGTTTCGAATAGGGCGCCGGTTGTACTCCCTCTGTTGTCTCTCATAGAGCTTAAGGTCAGAAGGGCCCATTAGATCCTCTAGTTTCACCTCCTGTATGTTACAGGCCATTAAAGCATTTCAATCGTCGGGAGACTCAACTCTGCTCCAGGCAGAGAACAGGCGAGAGATCAAGCTGCCCTCCTGCCCGAGGCTCCTGTGCGGGCAGGGAATTATTAGGTGACAGATGCCTAGATTTCAAATGCTTGAGGAGCTTTCCTGTATGGGGCAGGAAATCAAAGTGGAAAACTGCCCAGTCCAAAAGCCAGTGTATTAAACTTACAGGCATGTGAAAATGAGACTGGAACTCACTTTGCTATCCTATCCGTTTGCCACCACCTTGAATGCTGTGTTCATCTGGGTTCACCCTGCTCAGAAGGGGCGGGGGGGAGAGAAAGGGGGGTCGCTTTCACCTTCCTTGGGAGCAGCTAGTCCGGGGCGCTGTGGGAGGTAGAATACTGGTCGAATGCAGCCTTGCAGTGCCTGGCATCAAGTCCAGAGGCATTTGATTGTACTCAGCTGTGGGCATCAGCTTACTGGGTCAAGACCCCTTCCTCTGAGCATGCCCGGGAGCTGGCTGGGAGTCTCTATATCAGGGGTGGGCAAACTCTTTGGCCCGAGGGCCACATCGGGGTTTCAAAACTGTATGGAGGGCAGGGTAGGGAAGGCTGTGCCTCCCCAAACAGCCTGGCCCCTGCCCCCCCCCACGTCCCGCCCTCTGACTGCCCCCCTCAGAACCCACAACTCATCCAAACCCCCCTGCTCCTTGACCCCAACCACCCCTCCGGGACCCCACACCCTGTCCAACCCCCCCGCTCCCTGACTGCCCCACCCCCTATCCACACCCCCACCCCAACAGGCCCCCTGGGACTCCCATGCCTATCCAACCCTCCCGGTTCTCCGTCCCCTGACGTGCCCCCAAACCACCTCCACCTGCTCCCTGACTGCCCGCCCCGGGACCCACCCGCTCCATGCCGGAGCCAGCCATGCCGCCGCGCTGCCTGGCAGAAGTGGCGGGCCAGAGCGCTGGCAGGGAGGTGAGGCTGCGGCGGATGGGGGACAGCAGTGGAGGGGCTGGGGGCTGGCTAGCCTCCCTGGCCAGGAGCCAGGCAGGACGGTCGGCCCGTGGGCCGTAGTTTGCCCACCTCTGCTCTGGCAGAAGAAAGGGGCTTTTCTCTCTTCCCAGGGCTTGTGGAAAGCTGAGCATGAAGTAGAACAGCTTAACACGCCCCTAAACGTCGGGGGGTGAAGCCCCCAGGGCAGGGATGGAGAGAGTGGGGCCAGGTATCTCCCCTGCAGACGGCGAGCTAACAGCACTTCCCCTCTCTCTGGCCATAGGTGCGTCATCTGCATGCTGGATTTCGTGTACGGAGACCCCATCCGGTTCCTGCCCTGCCTGCATATCTACCACGTGGACTGCATCGACGACTGGCTGATGCGCTCCTTCACCTGTCCCTCCTGCATGGAGCCGGTGGACGCTGCTCTGCTGGCCTCCTACGAGACGAATTGAGGCCAAGCGTCGTTGTCGTGGCCCACGCTAATGCTTCAAGGCTGGTGGTGAGGAGAGGTCGGACGCGCTGGGAGCTGTTCGTTTTGCATACTCACGGGTTACACCAAAGACTCCGACGGCAAGGAACTCCAGCCCTGCTGCCTTGCGGATCGTCCTGAGCCGTCAGAATGTCGCTCCGACTGAATGTCAGTTAAAAGCTGCCTCTTACAATCTCTGTATTAGCGTGTCAGGCTGAGGTATCGAAAGTTCCCTTCCTGGGCCCTCCCAGAAAGCAGCACCCGCCCATGCTACGCAGCCTCTCCGAGTAGCTCCTTAGCGAGCATGGCCTGGCTCTGATGGGGATGGGGGGGGGGGGAGGTGCTGTTCGGCTGCGGCCCCTTCGTGAGTGTGACGATATTAGCGTAACGCAGCGGTGAACGAGATAAACGGATGAGGTTCAATAAAAGCAGGTGCTGATCTCCTCCGTTACAAGCAGAAGGTGCAAGATCGTAGAGGTGCTGGCAAGAGCCGCTGGCTTGCGCTGCTCGACATCTAGCTTGGTTAGGGGTTTTTTTGTTTTTGTCCATCTCTGCTTTAAATAGTCACAACTCAGCTTCTTTAGCACCTGTTTTTTCCTTCCCCTGGATGGCGGCAGCTGCGCTTAACCCCTTGGCTGACTGAAACCAAACCGCCCACCCCAAATGGGCTGGAATGATGAAAATAAGTCCCCGAGGGCTCCCCACCCGCTGTTCCTCAAACAGGAGTGCCTGAGAAGCAACCTTAGTGGGTGGCTTTAACTAGCACCATTCCAGCAGGACTCTGCGATTCTAGCACGATGAATGGCACCCCGTAGAGGCGCTAACCTCCTCAGCGTAAATCTTGGGTTTAAGGAGGAAGGGAAACCCAACCCCGCTCATTTTCTCTTCTGCTTTGGTGAGAATAATCTCTAATCAGACAGTGTTTTAATATTCCAGCTGGCACATCTGCCTGAACAAAGCTATTTCCTGGAGGAATTTCTCCCACCCCCAGAAGGTTTTATGGTCCCCAAAATAAATTATTTCCGTTAAGCCCAATTGGCTTGGCACAATGTGGTTTTTATTGTGTCACAACTGAATGGCTTTAAATAACTGAATGCAGATTTCTTCCCTAGTGCTATTTTAAGTGTCTGCCAGGTAAAGGGCAGTTGCTTTTGATTAATTTTCTCCTTTTTGAAGGCAGGGCAGCGGTTCATTTGTTCCCTTTGAGACTGCAACTTTAATACCAGTCATTAAACTCTACAATCTGCAGATTTGCCGCTTTAGCTGGCTCACAAGGCAACGACGACTAATCAAAACGACGAAAGTAGAAAATTGAAAACAGAGGCCGTTTGCTCCATGAAATAGGAAGTTTTCTTTCGCATGATGGGAGCACCAGGAGCTTCTCTTGTTGCCTTGAGACTTAAAGCCCACCCTAGCGAAGCCAGCTCATTTGCCTTCCATGCACTCGGCTGTCAGATGCCGCTCGCAGTGCAGGAATCGGCCCAGCCCACCAGGGGTTAGCACCATTTTGAGTGAGTTGCCGGTTGGACGGGCTGCCCTGTCCTCTGTTAGTGGCTCCCCGGCCAGAAGCGTGAAAGGGCTTTTCCAGTTATGTATTGTCCTTAACAAGGATTTAGCGCTTGAACGTTAAGACTGATGTACATTGCATTGGAAATGAACAATAAAATAGATTGCCTATGAGTGCTCGGCTGTGTGGATTTCTGGTGGTAAGCCTCTCGTACCGTTCAGCCTCACGGCTTTGTTGCAGAGTATCTTACAACGGCCTGGTCACAGCACATACCACTGAAGGAGGGACATGTCAGCCCTAGGTCCGGGTGAGGAACAGCCACCCAACCCTGACAAGATGCAGCACTAGACCACATTTAAGACTCCTGTAGCCCTCTGTCATGACCACTTGCATCACCTCCCGCCCCATACAGGAGCAGATACAACTACTGGAATGGTTTGCTGGGGGACAGTAAATACTTCATGCAGCTGGAAATCAGTCAGGAGCACGGGCCTCAACTGCTCCTGATAGACCAGGCCGTGTCCCAGAGAGAAGGGCAGTGCTAGCTGCTGAAATCAGCCATGCGTGTGGGAGATTTCGCCTGGACCTGTGGTCTCTTCACCCAAAACTGCTCCCACCTCCTGCTGTCTTTCACTTCCCCGCTGTTAGCTGGGAGGGCGGTTGGGGACTGGGCCCTCCCTGGCCTGGTTTATTTTTTTCTTCTAGCACTTGCTGAAGTGTGGTTTGAGGGCTGGCCAGCACTCCCCGTTCCTGGGACAATACTGACTCCCCTCGTGAGTCGCACTCTCCCTATTTAGCTCCTTTCCCCCTTGCAAGACAGGCACTACTGGCCAGGAGCTAGAGCATGAGACTAGCAGTCAGGAAACAGGTTCAAACCCCAGCTCTGCTAGTGCCAGCGGACAAGTCCTTTCCCAGCCCACGCCAAGGTTGTCAGTCGTAAGTTCTTCAGGGCCAGGACTCTCACCATGTTCAAACAGGGCCCTTGGTCTTGGATGAGGTCTCAAGGCTACATGTCTACACTGCTGTTAAGCCGGGGGAGTAGTGCCTGGGTGTGTCCCCCCCAGCACTGAAACACATCCTCACAGTTTCTGCACTTGCCTGTGTGTCTGGGGGCATAGCCCTGCGTTCTCTGGGCTGAGACGCTCTGGGATTCCTTCCCAGTCGATTATGGGAGAAACGCCCTTTTCAGGGCAGAGAATTGGGGCAAGAGCATTGGAGGACAAGCAGCCCTGGAGTATTTCAGCCTGCCTCCTCACTGCCAAGCCTGTGGATTCCTGTCTGGGTTCTAATCCACCTCCCCAGCGGAGTTAGCTAACCTGGCCTTAAAACACCCTCAAACCCACCTCAGATGCTCCCATGGGACAGAAATGGGGTTTGGGAGGATTCTAGGTCAATGGTGCAGTGTAGACATAACCCCTGGTTATTTCCATAGCTCCTTCTACCCAATGAGCTCAAAGCACTTACCTCAGCCCCCCGCCCAGGAGGTAGGTACCACCCTCTTTCTCCAGCTAGGGAAGCCATGCTGTAGTCAACAGCTTACTTGGCTCCATTTACAGCAGCTCTACCTGTTAATGGCTTTAGACAGAAAACAGAGCAACACTTCCTGAGAAACAGACCTACCGACACGGCAGTATGTACAACAGGAGTTTATTTTAAAAAGCCAGTCTTAAGAAAAAATTGTCAGTGGTTCTGAGCTTGGCCTGTAAGATTGTTACAAAGAGGGATGAATCGGGTGGACAGCCCCAGAGGACAGGTCACAGCAGCTCCAAGGCCCAGCTGTCCACTTGAAGCCTTCCCTAGGTAGGATACCCGCTATAAGCCACAAGAGAGTCATGTCATTCATCTCTACTGATTAGGGGATCCAGCTTCCCCCTCCCACCCTGACAGAGAGAAGATACAGGAAACTACACCCTTCCCCCAGCTCCTCATGCCAAGGGCCATCCCTGGGGAAAATCTGGCTCCCAAAATATTCCAGGATTAATTGGCAGCTGCACCTCTCTATCCTCAAAGCTGCTGCCAGGTCAGAGCATCTCCAGGTGCTCACCGTGGACAGGGGAGAAGAGCCAACTGAAGGTGAGTGGTTGAAAATGGCACAATGGGCCTGAGATTTAAACCTAACCTGATGCCCCACTTGCTGGGGAAATAAAGGCCAAGAGCAGAGGCCCTCAGGCTAAAGCAGTGGGTTACAAGCTGCAGGCCTTGGCTTTAAGCCATCACTTCATTACAGGTGGGGATTTAGTTTGAGATGGCCTCCACCTGGCAGATCTTGCTAGCAACCCCTGCAGCCTTCACCACTGCCCACAGCTGGAGTTTAAGACTTCACAGCACTGTAGCAACTCTCCTGCCCCCCAACTTTGAAGTAAGGATCTTGTGAGTAGGGAGAAAGGCAGAGTTGAAATGACTTGGTCACAGCTGCAGCAAGCCAGGGGTTTGACTTCCAGCCAGGCCTACAGCTCATGTCACTCTGATTTAGTGCAAGCCCCACCAGGAGGACATGGCCCAGTTGTGATCAGGCTGCTCTAAGAGGCCTTGCCACAGTTGATTTGAGTCTTCAGGAGCAAGTTTTTAACGCTTCAGTCTGTTTCCCCTCCCCGGGCACTCCCTGACCCTCATGAGACCACCCACTGGTTTCAAGCTGCTTAGCTTACAGGAGCGACCAGAGGCCTCCCTTTCACTTGACTAGTTCTGAGAAACACCCCTCCCATTACACAGGTAGCAATTGCGGGGTTGCAGTCACAGGAGTGTGTTAGGCAGGCAGTGATCGGGCTGCCTGAAACCGCTGGAAGTTGTGTGAAGGAACTGGGGAGAGAAACCAGCATCGCAGAATAGATGCCTGGAAACCCAGTAACCCTTGATTGGTCCTGAAAACGCCGAGAAGGGTAACCGAGCAAAGGTATTGCGAGGAACCAACTGGGAACCCTCCAACAAGGCTGCAGGGAATGTAGCCCTGGCATCAAAGACACCCAACAAAGCAGGAGCAGCTTAAAAATATCCAAGGTCTTTAATGAGTAAATGCATCTGCGGTATCCACATTTACCTTTAATAATGGAGTTTGATGCCCATCTACCGCCTACGGTTTCTACTCAAAGAAGTTCGCTAGTATGAAGCTCAACTTGCTGAGACGGCTGGAGTCCTCAGTGGGTGAGAGGGAAGAGCAGGGGTGGTGGGACAGGTTCTTGGTTGTGTACGGACGTGGAAGCGAGTTGTATCTCACACGCGAGAGCTGGTGGTTAGATTTTGCTTTGACAGCCGCGGAAATACACAACATTGTCGGGATTCCACTAGTTTGGATTCTTTTAAAAAAATAAAAGCTACAACTAATTCAGAGTCCGTACTTCCCAGAAGGAACCAACGAAAACAAAACTAAGTAAACGACAGACTAATGAAAGTCTCGGTGCGCCTGGGCATATAAAAAAACGTCTGTGGGAACCATCCATTGGAGCCAATGCTAGAAACAGCGGTGTTAAGTTCGCAGTGACTAGCTACCCTCCTTCGCTGTTTTAAATAAGTATGTACAACAGAGCGTCCTCACGGAAGTCAGCAGAAAGAAGGGCTATTTAACAAGGGGTCTCGTTTTGTCGTCATCGCTACACTGGTGGGCTTTGTATTTTTTCACTTCTGCCATGTATTTGGCCCAGGCATCTCCTTTACTTGTCAAAACCTGCAGAGAGAGAGAGAAAGGGCGGGGAGGAGGAGGGGGGCTTCAAAGGCTGTAACCAAGACACATGCACTGAGTGGATTTCATTTTCAAAGTGCTTTACGCTAATTAGCTACCTGCCAACACCCTTGCCAGATAAAGTAGCCGGACACGGACAGGGAGACTTTTGCCCAAGGCCACAGCAAGTCAGTGGCAGGACTAGAACCCAGGAATCTTGACTCCCAACTCTGATCGCTAGGCCCCACCCACCCTGCCCAGAGCTGGGGACAGACCCGAAGAACGCTGATTCCCTGCCCCACCTCTGCTCTGAGTACCAGAGCTCCTTTCTCATGCCAGGAATAGAACCCAGGAGACCTGGCACCAAACTTCTGTTCTAATCCCATACATAGCTTGACTCTGTTATACTGAAGCCCCTTTCACCACTGATGGCTTAAAAGGCACTCCCTGCAAATCTCCGCTGCGTAGGACGTTGGTGTACAATTACCACAAGGGCTCTACAATGGCCCATCTGCCCTCAGCCGAGGGGTGGGATGGGAGCATGGCTATGTAGCACTGCAGATACTCTCTGCTTCCGAGGGCCCCAGGAAACAGCGCAACTTGGAGCAGCTCAGAGGCTCTTCTGAGGGCTTGTCTGCACAGGGAAATAGCCCAGAACTGCCACGTTGGAAGTGGATTAATCTAAACACAAGAAGGCCCACTTGGAGTGTCCACATGGACAGAATGGCTTCGATACATGGGCAAATAACCCAGAATAGGTTCACGTAGACACTCTTATTCAGTCTCCCTTAACCCAGCCCCAGAATAGGGGAGTATAAAGGTGGCTCGAAGTCTCCTCCAAGCAGCACAGGACCTGGGTCACTCAGAATTCATTTCACTCCAGAACCCGCTGCCCAGAAATGCGCCTTGATTGCTCTTTCAAGAACGTTTACAATCTCTAACAATAAATATTAGAGTAGAACCTGCATTTTACAACACCAATCTTACAAACAACCAGTTACACAAATCATCCCCCCCACCGTGTGATGGGGAAATCACGTAATGAAAGCGATGTCGACGAAAAACAAAGTGCGGTCAATGCACTGGAAAACGTTTTGCAGCAGTTTGAAGGACAAGCAAGCAAGCTATGCAGGGCACGATACTGCAACTTATGCACTAGAAACTACTGTCATTTTGAGATCATCAAATGTATGAACTCTTTAGTTCCCAGTTGGTTTGTAAAATAGAGGTTCTACGGCCATCCCTAGCTCTTCCCTCCAGGGATCTCAAAGCGCTTAACGATCAGTATCACCCCATGTTACAGATGATGAAATGGAGGCACAAAGGGTCATGAACTGTCCAAGGGCACTCAGCAAAGCAATGCCAGGAACAGAAACTAGGTCTCCCAAGTGCCAGTCCAGTGCACTCTCCACTAGGCAACCCTGCCTCTGCCACTTACCTCCTCCTCGGTCTTTTGCTTCTTTGCTACCACTCCTGTCTTCAGGGCTAGTTTGTTGCCACCTCTCCGCTTGCCCACCTGGGTGAAGGGACAGAAGACTGCAACCGTTATACGAGCCCTGGCAGCTGCAAGGGTAATGTTGCCCACTATATAATGGAATAGGGAGTCCTTCAATTAGATCATCTTAACGCGTCATGCCTGTTCTTCAGAATAAAGCTGCCAAGCGTTACCTACAGCCTGCACTCCCCAGCACAGCCACAGATGCCAGGAGAAGACAAACACTTCCAACCGCTGGCTACCAACACACCGTTTGGTTTAATCCAAATGCAAACAGTTGGCAAGGGAATCGGAATCCTAACCCAGAGTTCCTCCCCATCCCAATATAAGCCATTACAGCAGGGCTGTCCCTCAAGGAAACTCATTTTTCGAGCCTCATGCATCCTTTTCCACCACCGCAAATATGCCTTAAGTGGTTTCGCCTACAGACGTCGGCAAGCATCAATAGGGGACACTGAGCATTGCAAGCCTGTCACCCGAAGCTCTCTAAACCAATCTGCTCTTAAATTGCTGCCCTATGTGTAGTAGCAATGTGGATTTTCAGACTTGAGGAAGTGCTCCGGGCACTCTAGAAATCTCTGCATCGCGTTTCTAAAGCTAGTGGGGTATTATTTTTATGCAATGATGTAAGTCGAGATTATGTGCATTCACTAATTAGCTAAGTAGGAATCAGAGGAAGACAAACATTTTGCATAAGAATAATTCTCTCCGAGAGTCAGTCATTCCTTCATGGGCAACATCCAGTCAGTCAGGTTGCTGGGACTCCCAACCACAGCCTTGGGGAAACCCTGCTCCTGTTCCCCTTCACCGAAGTCTGAACCTGACTATGCAAAGGACTTTCGAGCAAGGCAAGATGCCATGAAATCCCTGCTTCCTCCTACCCCAAAAAAGATCCCAGCTCCCCATTTCCAGCCAAGCTGCAATAGCACCGCAAGCCTTGAGTGACGCCCATCTCCCTCACCGCCAGTCCCAACATTGCTAGGAATGGGAGGCAGGGCTCGATAGCACAATGTGTGCAATTGGTGCTTCATAGCCAATACACAAAAAAGTAAAGGGCAGGAAACTCTCCTCCACGGCCTTCGCACTTGGATTTTCATTCTCTAAAATCTCTGTTGACCCTGAGCTAGAGCAGGCCGAGGGAAAATGGGGTTTTGCTGCTCAGTGCACACGGGAACTGCAGACCGTTTTTCTATGAATGAAAGTGCCGTTAGCACCACATAAGGGAGCTCAGATTTGTGCCTCTATCATCATCCAGGTCTAGTTTTCAGAGATCTACTGTACTATGTTCGGACACTCACTGGCCTGCTCATGAAATCCAAAAATAGGGTTTAGTACCAGTAAATGTGCAAAATTCATCCCATGGGGTGGCTATATTCTATAAGGCCGTTAAACAGCTCTCGCTAACAGCCCTACAGTAAGGTGGCGTTCAACATGAAGGGACTAGAAAAACATAGTACTGGAGCCTGTCCTGAACGCCACAGAGCAGACAGCTTTACCTTGGCTAGGGCCCGATTCAGCAAGGTACACAGGCACATGAATAACGTTTTTGCACGTTAATAGCCTCATTGCAGAATAATGTTAATATCTTGGTGAATCGAGGCCTATCCTATGCATTAAGCAGGCACCCGGATGGCCAGCAATGCTACTGATGATTAAGGCTACGATTTTTTCAAAAGTCGTGGAAGTCACGGAATCTGTGACTTCAAGCGACCTCCGTGACTGCAGGGTCCCCCCACAGCTCCCTGACTGCTGCGGGCAGTTGGGGGACACCACAGCTGAGCACCCCATTTTGTCAGGGGTAGTTTTGGTAGAAGTCATAGGTCACGGCTTCCGTGAATCTCGTTATTGCCCGTGATCTGTCTGTGACTTTTACTAAAAATTTCTGACACAAAAATCTTAGCCTTACTGACTATTCAATGTACTCTACTAGGGGGCTTCAAAGGGGCTGAGAGTGACCAGCACTGCAGGAAGGAAGGGGAGTATTAATAGCTGTGGAGGCCAGTTCTGAACGCTGGAGCCCAAAGAAGTTGAGGCTCTGCATCTGTTTAACATTTGCAAACACCACTGCAGTTTTCACCCACACCTATCACCACTTGTACAGCTGGTACCAGAGACAACTGGGAAAGGCAATGGTTATTCTTTGCATTATTTTATCTCGCCCAGTTTATTGTCCCCATCCAGCTCCCAACAACTGTTTCTGACCTTTGCTGTAGCTAGCATAGTTGTGGGGAGAGGGCCTAAGGTGTATTTAGCCCCATCATAGTTTGATAAGTGACCTAGATATTGTAATGGAAGGGCAGGGGATTGGCTTTAGCATCACTGCAATCTTCAGAAGTTGCAGCTAACGCGCTCCCAAGCACAACAGGGGAGCAGCGCCAATAATGGTTAAGGAAGCACACTATTCAGTGCAAACCAGGATGCAAAAGAGTTCCTTTGACACATTACATCTTAATTGACTATTCTTCAGAGTAAAGATCCAGGCGTTTAAAATATATATATATCAGCAAGACTTCTCTAAGAGAATTCCACCCGCATGTCAGGAAGTGAAAACGTTATTGCTGGAATAAGTTTCTTCTGTAGCCCTAAAAAACTCTCCTTGGAAAGCAGCTTCATCCAGAGCCTCTATTTTATAAATACCGCAAGTATCAGCAATAGCTCATAGCATTTGTGGGCCCTTTACCGCTTCATTCTCACTCAAGTCTGTGAAGCAAGAGTAAGGGACTTGCCCAAGGCCACAAAGTCGGCAGGGGAGCAGAGATTAGAACTCGGGAGCCCCTGGTTCCCAGTCCCAAACCTGCCACAACGTTACATTCCGCAGCAGTGACTGTTGCGCACAAAACTAACTTCTCCAAGCTCAGCTGGCTTTCAAGGCAGTGAGGGGCAGCTATTACAGCAAGGGGCAGGTAACCATGAACGACGAGTTTGCCCTCCAGGTCTAAAGGGGGTATGACCTAGTGGTTAGAGCAGAGGGCTGCAACTCTGGACTGGGAGTCATGCCTACCAGGTTCTAATCCAGCTTTGCTACTAGCCCAAGAAGGCTTTCGTCAGCTTGCAGTAGCTCTTCTGTTTCCCTAGCTCAAAATCAGGGAGAATACTTACCTCTAAGGAGTGCTCAGGATTAGCTACTTAGCACTGCAATGTTCTGAAGCACAGCCTTGATGAAGCACAAGCTCTAGTAATGACTTCATTCCTTAACGGGCACTCAGAACACACACCAGAGCTTGCGCCCAGGACTGGCCAGTCCAGTTCTACAGAAGGAACTTTTTGAGGACTCCAGCAATTAACATTTTCCCCTCTGGTCCTGGCATGTGCGCACAGCCAACTAGTTGAAATTAACCCATGAAGCTGGGCGTGTGGGGGATGGAAAAGGATAACCTCGGGGAGATGCATCCACAGCTTCTCCAAGAGACATCCCAGAGACAAATCAGGTTCGGGGCACCTACTAGCAGGCATTGGAGGGAGGAAGAAGTGCCAGGGACAGGGAGAGGAGGAAAGACTTTTCATGTGGGATGGAGAAGTTGCCTTCAGCGAGGGGGACTTGCTTCCTGGGGGTGGAATAAGGACAGCCAGTAAGGGGAAGGAGACCCCCGTTATGGAAAGGGAACAAGGATGGGAAATATGGGTTTCCTCACATGCAGAGGGTTCTAAAGCAGCAGGGGGATCAGGAGCATGAGTGGGGGGCAGAATACCACCCCACAAAGAGGGACAAGGGAGGGAAGGCTGCAGGGTCAGAGAATAAGGACAGGGAGGCTAGCAGGATAGGTGGTCCAGGGAGTAGATAAATATCCAGGGGAAAAGATGTGCTAGAGAAAGGGAAGAAGAGTGGAACTTCCAGTGATGGGGCAAGGTGTCCTGGGAAGGAGGGGTGGGGGTGGGGGTGAGGGTGAGGAAGGAATTATACAATAAAAGGAGGTGCCTGGGATTTGGGCACAGGCCCCCATGGGACGGGAAAGTTTGAGGTCCACAGGGCTGATAAAAGAGAGGGGGAGGGGGATGAGGCCCTGGAGGAGAAAGAAGGTAAAGGCCAGGGATGGGGAGAGAGGAGGGGAGGCCCTGGGAATGAGAGGAGAGAGATGGAAGCAAGAGAACAGGTGCAAAGCCCCATAGTGGGTAAGAGAGGAAGATGAAAAGGAAAGAAAAAGGGGGTCTGGGGTCTCCCAGGGAACAGAGTGGCATTGGGAGTTTGAGGCCCGGGGGGAGATAGGAAGAATAAAAGTGGGGTGTAGGGGGGGAGAGAATGGGGAGTTGGTGGGGGGTAGGCCCCAGGGAACATGGGGCAGCAGGATGGGGGTGTTGATATCAGGAAGAGGAGGAGGTGGGATTGGGAGGCGCTGGAGGAAGAGGAAGATAAAATGGTGGCTGGAGAGCGGGGCAAGAGGAAGGCCCCAGGGGGAGAGGAGCACAGTGTGGGAGAGACTCCAGAAGTGGGGGGGGGGGAAGAGATCGTGCTGAGGTCAAGGAGCGGCATGAGGGAGGCAGCGGGATGGGAGGAGAGGCCAGGGAGGGGGGCGGGGGTAGATGGGATGGGAGAGGCCCCAGGGGGTGGAGGACGGAGACTGTGGAAGGGGGGGCGGAGGCCGGGGAGAGGGGCGCGGCGCGGGAAGGGGTGCGAAGCCCGGGGAAGGGTGCGAGGGGGGAGGGGTGCGAGGCGCGGGGAGGGGTGCGGGGAGGGCGGGGGGGAGGGGTGCGGCCGGGGAGGGGCGAGGCGCGGGGAGGGGGGGCGAGGCGCGGGGGGGAGGAGGGGCGAGGCGCGGGGGGGGGTGCGGGCGGGGGGAGGGGGGGGCGAGGCGCGGGGGGAGGGGGGGCGGAGCCCGGGGAGGGGGGCGGAGAGGGGGGGTGAGGCGCGGGAAGGGGTGCGGGGGGGGCGGAGCCCGGGGAGGGGGTGGGGGGGAGGGGGGCGAGGCGCGGGAAGGGGTGTGAGGGGGGGCGGAGCCCGGGGGGGGCGAGGCGCGGGAAGGGGTGCGAGGGGGGGCGGAGCCCGGGGAGGGGGGCGGAGGGGGGGGGCGAGGCGCGGGAAGCGGGGCTCCGGGTCCTTACGAAGCTGAGCGCGCTCCCGCTCCTCTTCTTCCCCTCGGGCGGCCGCTGCTGCTCAGTCCCGGAGTCCCCCGGGGCCGCCCCTGCCGCCGGCTCCTCCCCAGGCCCCACCGTCCCGGCGGCCGCTGCCTCCTGCCCCCCCTGGGCCGGCGCCTCCCGCCCCCGCTGCTCCGCCTCCATCTTGCGCTTGAAGAGCTCCAGGAAGCTGCCGTCGTTGGCGAAGATGTTGACGCCGCCCGGGCCCTGCGGAGCCGCCGCCGCCGCCCGTCCCCCTCGGGCCGCCATCTTGTCCGCGGAGGCCGCCGCGCCCCGGGGGGTGTCGGGAAAAGCCAGCGCCGGCCGCGGGGCACGACGGGACGGGACGAGCCCAGCCCCGGGGGGTGTCGGGAGAGCGAGCGCTTTGCTGGCGCAAGGCACGCTGGGAGTGCGAGAGCGTCCCCGGCAGGGACGCGGGTCCCGCACGCGCTCAAGAGGAATGGCAGGCACCGGGACCAATGGGCGGCCAGATCGTGAACCTCGACGCCAATCAGGGGCCCTTTGGATGGAAGTGAGGCTGTCTGCGTCCAATAATCCAACGAACCAATCAGCGCCCTCTCTTTAGCCCAATCACGTAAAGCGGATGTCGTAGGGACCAATCAGATGAGGCGAAGGGGGCGGAACTTTTCCAGGCCAAATCAGGGTGGGCGGGCTTCTTGAGTGACCCAGTCAGATGACGAGGGGGCGTGGTCGGGCTGTACCACTGCTGTGGATTACGGGGACAGTACAGCGAGTGTGACGGGATAGGGCGGCACAGCTCCGTCTTCTCTAAGTGCGTGTTCGTTCTGTGCTTCCTCCCTCCGCGAATGGTCTGGCCCAGTACCGAGTCACGTGAGCCGGTTCCAAGATGGCGGCGGCGGCGGGGTCCGGCTGGGGGCCGGAGGCGGACGAGTTCGAGGACGCCCCCGATGTGGAACCGCTAGAGCCGACGCTGAGCAACATCATCGAGCAGCGCAGCCTCAAGTGGATCTTCGTGGGGGGGAAGGGAGGAGTGGGCAAAACCACCTGCAGGTGAGGGGGGGGTTAGGCTGTTACAGCGGGGCGGAGGGGCTGAGAGTGTGCGTGGCTGTACCACTATGGGGGACGAAGGGGTGGTAAGGCCATCTGGAGGGGTTGGGATGTACCATTATGTGGGGGGACGAGGAGCGGTTGGGGGAGTGGCAAGGCCACCTGAAGGGGTTGGGAAGTACCATTGTGTAGGGAGAAGGGGGAGTGGTTGGGATCTACCATTACTTTGGAGAGGGAGGGACGACGGTTGGGAGTGGCTAGGCCACTTGGAGGGGTTGGATGTACCATCATGCGGGGGGGGGGGTGAAGCCCCATTAGACTGTACCATGGTAGTATATAGGGAGAATTGACACCATCTGTCGGCTAGAAGGGTTGGGATGTACCATTGTGTACGGGAGGGGTGTGGGATTTACCACTAGTAAGGGGAGCAAGTGGTGAGATCATTTGTAGGGGTTGGGATGTGCTATTACTGTGGGGTGGGAGGAGAGTGTGGCCACCTGTAGATAAGGTTGGGTGGGATGTACCATATTTGCGGATGGGGGGACAACTTGTGAAGAGTGCTCGGGATATACCACTGCACCAAGGAACAGGTGGCTTCTACTCGTGCACCTGGTATGTACCATTATGCTGGGGGGGGAGACTAGAAGAACAGACTATTTGTAGGGGAGCTGGAATCTACCATTGCACCTGTGGGGAAGAGGTGAGCATGCCCTGCCCCCATATCTCATGCCTCACCCCTCCAGCCCCATGGATTTTCCATAGCTGTTTCCCTTCTCATATCCATTGATTTGTCCCCCACAGCTGCAGCCTGGCCGTGCAGCTGTCGAAGGTGCGTGAGAGCGTCCTCATCATTTCCACTGACCCAGCCCACAACATCTCCGATGCCTTCGACCAGAAATTCTCCAAGGTCCCCACAAAAGTCAAGGGCTATGACAACCTGTTTGCAATGGTGAGTTAGGGCTGGGGGAGGAGAGGGAGGGGTAAGAGGATGGGTTTCCAATGGCTCATTCTGCGTGTGCAGGGCTGGAGCTGAGTCTCTCAGTGCTTGCAGGGACAGACCCAGGAGTCCTGCTTCCAAGTTGCCTGTTTTAACCACGCGATCAAGCGTCTTCTTAGAACTGTGAAGAGAGGGGAAGAGTCCTGACTCAGTTTCCCTTGGTCCAGCCTTTAGCCCCCACTTCCCTTCCAGAGCCAAGAGTTAGAGTCCTGGAGTCCTGACTCCTAGCGCCCCACCACCACCACCACCACCACTGGACCCCACTCCCAAAGCAGGGACTAAAACCCAGGAGTCCTGGCTCCCAGTTCTCCCTGCTTTAACCACCAGACCCCACTCCCCTTCCAGAACAGAGAATAGAATCCAGCAGCCCCTGTTCTAACCCATCAGGCATTCTGAAATGTGTCTATCTCCCCTCTGTCATGTTCTCATGTCGAAGGCAAGAGCTGGTGCTGAGCCAACAAGTCTCCTATCGTTTGGACAGCGATGGCCACTCTTCCCTAAACTGTTGCCCCCTTCTCCTCCCTTTCCCCAGGAGATTGACCCCAGCCTGGGGGTGGCTGAGCTCCCGGATGAGTTCTTCGAGGAGGACAACATGCTGAGCATGGGGAAGAAGATGATGCAGGAGGCCATGAGCGCCTTCCCCGGCATCGATGAGGCCATGAGCTATGCGGAGGTGATGAGGTGAGTTCGGCAGCCTGGTGCTGGCCCATGATACTTGCCTCAAGCGATTGGGACGCTTAGTTGATGTTGGGATAGCTCTGACAAAAAGGTGACAAGGGCAGGCCACCTATCGTAGGGGAGGAGAGATTGGGATGTACCAGTACTATGGCAGGGGGAGTTGAAGGGCAGACCACCTGTTGTAGGGGAGGAGGGGTTGGGATGTACCATTAGGGGGGGAAAGGAGAAGGGGTTGGATATGCTGTAAAGGCAGGGAATGAGACCACCTATAGAGGAGGCTCATTAGAATGTACCATTGCAGCACCGTGGGTGGGAATGAGACCATCTGTAGGTGAAAGAGGACTGTCTTCTGTATAGGTTCTCATACTGTACTTGTCACTGGTCCAAGCACCTTCCTGTAGTGCGTTAAGCAATGGGGCTGCACATCTGTCACATGGGGATGGGACGGGCGGGTAAGACCATCAACAAGGAGGTGGGTGGGGCGTGCCATTATAGTCAGAAGGTGGCTACAGGTCCTCAGGGTGGGTACGTTTCCCCACCACCACCCCCATGGCGTTGTGCCCGGGCCTGTGAGATCTGGGTTCAGCTGTTGGCAGGGTCAGAGCCATGACCTAATGGACAGGGCATAAACTCAAGACCTCTGTTTGGTTCCCAGCTCTGCCCCCAGCTGTAAAGCGGAGCTAAGAGCATTTCCCTTGTCTGTCTCTTCTGTTTGCCCTGTGAGTTCTTCAGGGCACGGCTTGTCACACCGTACAGCGCAGTGGGACCCCGATCTCTGCTGGGGCCTCTAGGCTTGATTATAATATCACAGTTATTGAGAACAATCCCAAAGACTTCTCAGCGAAGCATTTGGAAACGTAAACTGAGAAGAAGCAGAACCCGTTCCCTCCACAGCACATAGTTCACCTGGGACTCTTGAGTATGGGAGTGAAATTCTAGGTAGCCAATCCCAGTCCAGATCCACCCCCATCTGACAGCTGATTGGCCACGCGAGACAGGAGTTGGGTGGCTCACAGTTCTGGGAACAGGTGTCACAAAATCCACCCACTGCACTTGACACCACTGTGCCAATTTGTGCCAAGCATGGAATGGACCACAGAGGTTAGGGTGACCAGACAGCAAGTGTGAAAAATCAGGATGGGGGTGGGGGGTAATGGGACCCTATATAAGAAAAAGACCCAAAAATCGGGACTGTCCCTATAAAATCAGGACATCTGGAACTCCCCTCTAGGGCAGGGGTGCCACTGCTCTGCCTGTGGGGGGGAGCTATCTAGGGGACTTAGTTATCCAGGTGTGAGTTCATTACAGTGTGTGTGTTTGTTGAGAACGAGCCCCTCCCCTGCACGTGGAAGAGCACTCTAGGCTGTACCATTACAGTCAAAGAGGGGAACAAGACCAGTTTCAGGCACGAGGGAGCTTTGGGATATACCATTTCAACAGGAGGCCTCTGGGATGTACCATTACAGCCCCTTGCGAGGACAGGGGACAAGACCACCTATGGAGGGGGGATGTTCTGGGATGTGCCATTACAGAGGGGTGCTCTGGGATGTACCATTACCACCTCCAATGGTGTAGGGGGGGAGGAAGGAGCCCTCTGGTATATACCACTACAGCCGGCCAGGGAGGGGGGAGACTGGTTTGGGTCATGTGTAGTCTGGCACCTTTCACCAGCACTAGGGAGAAGGGACGAGGGGCACTCCAGATTATTGTGGGAATGAGACGAGGGGGGTTACGCTTCTGAGGCTAAGCCCCTGGCTCCCGGCCCTGGTGCTCATGTGTGTCTGGCACATACAGGCTGGTGAAGGGGATGAATTTCTCCGTGGTGGTGTTCGACACAGCCCCCACTGGGCACACGCTGCGACTGCTCAACTTCCCCACTATCGTGGAGCGGGGCCTGGGCCGCCTGATGCAGATCAAGAACCAGATCAGCCCCTTCATCTCTCAGGTAAGTGGGGAAGGGAGCTGGGGAGCCAGTCGCTGGCTTGGGCTATGGCGTGGTTCTTCTCGGCAAGTAGCTTTCTTTCTAGATCTGGGTGGGGTTGGGCTAGACCATGGACTGGGTGTGCAGCACTCGAGCGCGCTGGCCTGGGTCCTGGTGTGTCGCACTCAGCGGCTCTGATCTGGCCTGGGTCCTCATGGGTAAGGCTCTGTATCCCTCTGGCATAAGTCAGGTTGGGCTTGGCTGGGGCTATGGGACACCCTGTCCTGGGGTCCAGGTGGCAGAGCGTGCCGGGGGACTGCACCCAGCCCAGGGTGTTGGGCTCAGAGCGCTAGCTACTGTCCGGTTCTCTTCGCTGAGCTGTGGCGTTGCATCCCATCCCTCTCCAGATGTGTAACATGCTTGGCCTGGGGGACATGAACGCCGACCAGCTGGCCTCCAAGCTGGAGGAGACCCTCCCCGTCATTCGGTCAGTGAGCGAGCAATTCAAAGACCCGGTAAGAACTCAACAAGGGGGTAAGTGGCGGGTCCATCGTTGCCTCTTTCGGCTACGGCCAGCCCCCACGCAGAATGCAGTGAAGACTGGAGGCACGTCGTGCTTAGACACTGTCACAATTAGTATCTGTCTGTATTCCAGTAGCACCCAGAGGCCCCGACCCAGGCCCCATTGTGCTGGGACCTACACTTATAGATCCGAAGGCTAGAAGGAGCAGTGTGATCGTCTAGGCCAGGGGGTCTCAAGCTTCATTGCTCCACGACCCCCTTCTGACAACAAAAATTACTACCCGACCCCAGGAGGGGGACCGAAGCCTGAGCCTACCAGCCCGGGGAGGAGGGGGCCAAAGCTGAAGCCCTTGGGCTTGGGCTTTGACCCTGGGCCCCAACAAATCTAAACGAGCCCTGGGGACCCATTAAAATGCAGTCTCGACCCACAGTTCGAGAACCACTGATTAGTCTGACTTCTTGTAGGGCACTGGCCTGAATTCATTCCTGTCTGAACTAGGGCAGAAAAACAGCCAGTCAGGAGTTAAAAATTCCCAGTGACGGAGGATGCCCCAGAGCCCTTATTAAGTTCTTCCAATGGTAAATTACCCTCCGTGCCCCCACCTTTCCATCTGAATTGGTCTAGCTTTAGCGACCAGCTGTTGGAGTTTGTTGGGCGGTTCAGTCTAGAAGACAAAGCTCTATTATCTGTTCCCCATGGAGGTACTTGCAGACTGTGATCAGGTCACCCCTTAAGCTAGCCCCGTGAATTGAAAGCACACCAGCTGTTCCTGATGAACTCCTTGTTCCTGTGTAGCTGAACCCACTTTGAAATCTGTTGTGATGGGCTCAGATCCAATCTTCACAGCACCCGTGTGAGGAAGGGGGGGAAGCACCCGCCCCATTTTCACATGAGGCCCGGAGAGGGTTAAATGATTTGCCCGGGGCTCTGTGGCAGAGCCGGTGGGGGGGAGTAGTCTAGTTTCTGGAGTCCCAGGCCAGTCTACACCCAAAACTTAGACCTAGCTATGTCACACAGGGCTGTGAAAATGTCACGCCCTGAGCAGCGGAGTGAGATCAACATGGCCAGCCCAAGGGAAGGATTCTTCCATTGACCTAGCTACTGCCTCTCAGAGAGGTGGATTCCCTACACTCAGGGGGGAAAACTCCTTCAAGTGTTAGTAGCCAGGGTTGGGTAGGGAGGGGAGGGATCTGACACCCAGACATCTCAGCAGGCCGTGCTCTTGATGTTGGCTTTCCCCTCCCTTTGGACAGTGAAACCGGACGGGTCAGTTTGACCCTCTCAGTTGGTCAATTTCTAGCTCTCAGGCACTAGCCCAAGGCTGTTTGTGTTACAAACAGGCTTTGGAGAAAGGTATTTGATACAAACTGGAGTCCCACAGAGTTGAAATGTTAATTGACAAGAAGCCCTGGGAGAAGACTCCGGGCCTGATTCCTGGTCCCTTGGTTCTTGCACATGGGGCAGGGATGAAGGACACGGCTTCCAGTCACTTTTGTGCTCCCTGCGTTCTTGGGCACCCTGCAGGTGCAAGTTAGAGCGGCCTCGAGGCTGCTCTAGTTTGTCCTTTTTTAAGACCCCCTTTGGGCTGCTCCAGCAGTGTCAGGCCTGGTATTGCTAACGCCCCGAGCTACAGTGAACCCAGCTCCACCAGTCCCTTTGCATTCCTGCAAGGCTGCTGTGGAATTCGCTGCCGCAGGGGGGCCCCTCCTGTCTGCCACCATCTGTCTGCCTTGAAAAGAAAAGGGCTGGGGGCTTCTCGCCCATTAACACTGCTGCTCCCAGCTCTGGATGCTGCGGGGCAGACCTGATTGCCTGCTGGGGACAGGCAGGAATTCCCTCTTCCCACCCCCACACGTGCCCCCTTCTCTGATTTAACCTCTTCACGTGGCTCAGGCCTTGGCTACACTCGGGCATTCACAGCGCTGCGAGGGAGCGTGCGGCGCTGCAGGCTCTGATCACACTGGTGCTTTACAGCGCTGTGCTCGGGGGGGGCAGGGGGGGCGTTTTCACACCCCTGAGCGCAGCACGTTGCAGCGCTGTACAGCACCAGTGTAGCCAAGGCCTCAGTGGCAGGGAGGGGGCAGGGCGGTTAGGACCCCCCCACACACACACAGGTGAGGATCCGGTGAACCATTGGTGGAATCGAGCGCGGCAGCAGTGATCCTGGGCTAGAGGAACTGGTGGGTCCCAGCCTGGGAGCGGGGATGGGACAGGGGGCTGGGTGGGCCCGTTGCTCTGATCCTCCCTGGGAAAGTTCTTTTCTTCTAAAAGCGACTGAGTGTATTTATTCGGCGTTTCGCCCTAGCGCCCAGGGTGCTGCTGCTGGACAGACGCAGGACAGACGGACGGCCCCCACCCCAAGAACTTCCCAGCCGAGCATAAGAAAAGATCATTTGAAATCTGCTCTTAGGCTCGGCTGTCCTTGGCTTGGGAGCCTGCCTGGCTTTTAAGTTCCCTTAACAAACACTTCACTTCCTGTGCGTTGTTTCCTGGCCAGGCTCCATCAATGACATGGGTTTGGGGAGAAGGTTGCATACAGAGGTGAGAGCCTCATTAGCATTGTCCTTTGCCTCCCTTGGGAAGGGAGCATGCTCTAGTGGGTAGAGCAGTGGGGACTCCTGGGTTCTGTCCCCAGCTCTGGGAGGGGAGTAGGGCCAGTAGGTTAGAGCTGGGAGCCAGGACTCCTGGGTTCTGTTCCCAGCTCTGGGAGGTGAGTGGGGTTCAGTGGTTAGAGCAGGAGAGCTGGGAGCCAGGACTCCTGGGTTCTCTCCCCAGCTCTGCCGTTGATGTGCTGTGTGATCCTAGGCAGATCTCTTCCATTTTTGGTTTCTCATTTTCCCCCCTCTGTCAAATGGGGGGGCGCGCACACACACACCCGCGCACTGGGCTGGGGGTCCTGGAAGGGCCCTGAGAGCAGAGTAACGGTGTCACCCCCCGCCCGGCAGGAGCAGACCACCTTCATCTGCGTCTGCATCGCTGAGTTCCTGTCGCTCTACGAGACGGAACGCCTCATCCAGGAGCTGGCCAAGTGCAAGATCGACACCCACAACATCATCGTCAACCAGCTGGTGTTCCCGGACCCCGAGAAGCCCTGCAAGATGTGCGAGGCCCGGCACAAGATCCAGTCCAAATATCTCGACCAGGTAGGGAGGGGGCTGGGCAGCTGCCCCCTGGACCCACCCCTCTGAGTTCCCCCTTCCCCTGCCCCTGAGCTGGGCTCCTCCTGGCCACCTTTACCCCCACCCCCGGGGCTGGACTAGGCTCCTCTGGCATGGGGAGCTGAGATCAGTGGGTACAGACGTGTTCCAGTGGGCCGGAACCCCCCACTCGCACTTCACGGAGCCCCTCAAGCAGAGAGACCAACGGCCGAATGGGCCCCCGGAGCCTGCGCCCCCTCTGGGGTGGAGGAGGAGGCGGTGCTCCCCGGGAGGCTGGTTCTCTCTCACCTCTCCCCACCCCTCCCCCGCAGATGGAGGACCTGTACGAAGACTTCCACATCGTCAAGTTGCCGCTGCTGCCCCACGAGGTGCGAGGAGCCGACAAAGTCAACACCTTCTCCAGCCTCCTCCTGGAGCCCTACAAGCCGCCCAGCGCCAAATAGGGACGCGCGGCCGCTGCTCCGGTCTGGATCATTCCACTTTGTCAGTTACACACCCAGGCCCTGCCTCCCCTTCCCCCCACCCCGCAGGCAGCGCACAATCCTTCCTGCCCTGTCTGTCACATGATAGGGAGGCTTGCAGTCAGCAGGGGTGGGGGTCGTATTTATTTCCCCTTCCAAGGAGGGGCAGGATCTCTCTGCCACAGGCAGAATACTGGATTCCCTCCCCCCCACTTAACACAGCCTCCCCCCCAGGTAGTCTCAAGGCTGCATTAAAAACCAGCAATCACCACGTCCTTCTCCCCCTTCCCTTCCGTAGGGGGCTGCACCACTACAGGTCACTTGATGAGTCCCTCATCTCTCCCCTCCCCTCTTTCTCCCAGCGTGCTCTGCTGCTCCCCCCCCCCCTCGGTGGAGGGGGTTCTCCGGACGCTGGGAGGCAGAGGGGGCTCGGCCAGGTGTTGTACAAAGCCGAGGCCCCAAAGCTTAAGGAAAAACGTGTAAATAATAATAAAAAAAAGGAGAGGAAAGTCTGGCTGTGGAGTGTTCTTGGGTGGAGGGGCTGGGACTTCCCGTGGGTGGGCGATGGGCTGCAGATGGGAGTGGGGTGCCCCTTGGCCCAGCTCAAAGCAGAGGTGGGGGGCAGCGGGGAGCCTCTCCATGGCAGAGTCCACGTGGCGTCCTGCAGGGTAGTCGCTGTGCTGTGTGGGGCACTCAAGCCGTGATTCGGAGGTGGTACCGTGTAGGGGTTAGAGCAGGGGATGGGGCGAGGGCTCCCTGGTTCTGGTCCCAGCATGGAGAGGCATGGGGTCTAGTGCGGGGTTAGAGCAGGAGCACGGGGAGTCAGGACTCCTGGGTTCTGTCGCTCCCCGATGTAGTGCAGGGGGGCTGGGGAAGGACAGTCATCCCTATATGGGTGCACTTGCTCTATTGACAAGGGGGCTGGCGGGGAGAAAACCAACCCATGGGACTGCTGGGGGAACAGGGCCGGATTCTGTCACTCCATCCTTGCATGTGGGCTGAGGGGCCAGGGCCTTCTTGGTGTTCCCTGTATTCGGGGCCCCAGCATCACTTAGAGCAGCCTCTGGGCTGCTCTTGCTCTGCACCTCCTGTGGTGGAGAGCTGGCCATACTCTTCCACCATGCTGGCTGGGGATGGGGGGTTCATAGGGGGCTATTCGCACCAACTTTATGACCCCTGCAGTGTCCTGGACAGTAGTACTCGGAGCTGACAGCTTCTGGGCTCAGGCCCTGGGACTTGAATCCTTCGCCCAGCGTGGAGGGGGATGCAGCTTCCCATTCAAGCCTGGCGAAGGCAGGTTGGTCCCCTCAAACGTGTGGCCCCCAAGCTCCAGTCCTCAGTGGGGGGGCCTCTCTACCCACTCGAGAGCTGTAAGGATGTTCGTACAGCGAGGTGGACAATGATTTCAAGTGCCAGGCGGGAGGCCAGACCCTCCGACAGGATCCCCCTGCAAGGGCTGGGAACGGGGAGCAAGCCACGGTGCCGCTGGGCCCCTCAGGGCTCTGGGGTTCCCTGCCACCCCCTGCACTGCAGCGTGAGCCCACATCAGTCTTCGTGGCTGGGGGCTGCCTGGAGCCCCCAGAAAATCCCTCCCCCCCTCCATGGATTTGGTGACCTGGTTCCTTCCCTGACCTCAAAGGGAGCAAACCCCCTGCCGAGGGGGGCTGTCAGACTGGGGTGACCCCTGGCTTGAATCCAGCCCCCCCTCTGCTTGGTGGCATTGGACCTGGGGGGTGCTGGAGGCTGGTATTAAACTGTGCTTGGCAGGGGGCTGGGGGCCTCCCTCATGTCCCATCTCTGCTCTCCTGCCCTACCTGGGCACTGGGAGAAGGGGACCAAGTGCCCTGCCGGGAAGCTGGAGGGGAGATTGCACCAGCCTTATCTCGAGGGGCTTCAAACCAGGGTCCCTGACGAGAGGTTGGGTCTTGTGGATAAAACCAACAGTAGGAGGCAGGACTCCTGGCTTCTATCACCAGCTGAGTGGGGTCTAGTGGTTAGAGCAGGGGGCTGGGAGCCAGGACTCCTGGGTTGTCTAATGAGGTGGGGCCGCGGCTGGGCTCGGTGGCTGTGTCTGAGCCACCCAGACTCTGGCTGTGCCGCTGCCATCTCTGCCCGCCCTGTGCCCGGCTGCAGCGGGGCTGTGAAGCGTGAGTGATGTGCTTATGAAACACGAGGGGCCCCGTGTGCGCCCAGGAGGGGGGTTATGTAAGTCGCTCCGCGCCCGTGTCTGGGACTTGCGTCTGCCCCAGCGAGGGGCTGGGGGGGGCTCATTAGCGCTGACCCACTCAGCCATGTGTCTCCAAGCTGCCCAGTATGGCGGTGGGCACCGGCGCTGATCTTAAAGGGCCAGTGCCCTGCTCCATGGCTGTTTGCTGTTAGTGCATGAGGGGGGGGTTCAGAGCTGGGGTGTTGACTCTGCCCATTAGGGGCTGCTCCAGGAGGAGAGTGGGGGCTAGTGGTTGGGGGGGGGACTGGGAGCAGGACTCCTGGGTTCTACAGCCATCGCTTGCAGGGGTGCTTGGGCTGCTAGAGCAGTACCAGCCCCGTTCCCATGTAGTGGGAGTCACACCTATCCCCCCCCCACGCCGCTGCCCACCCCACTGCCCAGCACGGCACAAGCTGCCGCCTCCTCCCTTCCCAGCCCCTGGCTTTGCAGACAAACAGCGGGGGGGGGCTGCAGGCAGGTCCACGTGCCAGGGAGGCGCTGGAAGAGGAGACGATGGAGGAAGGGAGGGTTCATGCCTGGGGGGACGGGGGGGGGCTTGCATCAGCCTCCGGCCAGGTGCTGCCCTGGGGAGCCCCGGGGACCCCTGCCAGCCCCATCGGGGGGAGGGGTTGATGTGTGTTGCTCTGGGGCAGGGCTGAGCTCACCTCGCCCTAGGCCATCAGCAGGGAGCCCCCAGCCCGCATCGTTCCCAGCGGGCAGGGCTGATTGGGGGGGCGGCAGACGGTGCTTAGCCAGGTATGTGCTGGGTTTGCTCCACCGCCCAGCCCCGGCCCACAGGCCCCGCGGCTGCCTGTTCATCACCCCGCTTAGCACTGCCCCGGGGCCCTGCTCGCTTGGGTCACACCTGGCCAGGGGCAAAGGGGAAGGCCTGGCACCCGCCTCCCCAGGAGTCCCGGCTCCCAGCCCCCCCTGCTCCAACCACTAGACCCCACGCCCCTCCCAGAGCCGGGGAGAGAACCCAGGAGTCCTGGCTCCCAGCCCCCTGCTCTAACCACTAGACCCCACTCCCCTCCCGAAGCCGGGGAGAGAACCCAGGAGTCCCGGCTCCCAGTCCCCCCTGCTCCAACCACTAGACCCCACTCCCCTCCCAGAGCCGGGGAGAGAACCCAGGAGTCCGGACTCCCAGTCCCCCCTGCTCCAACCACTAGACCCCACACCCCTCCCAGAGCCGGGGAGAGAACCCAGGAGTCCCGGCTGCCCTGCATTTCTGGGAAGGGGGGTTGCGTAAGTCTGGGGAATGTGCTGGGGGCTTTGGAGACTCCGGGCTGGAGCAAGTGCATTGTCTGAGGTGTTTGCCCTGCCGGCCTCCCCCCGCAGGAATCAAACCTTGGGGGTGTTGACTCGACAAACAGAGCCAGGGAAGAAGTCAATCGCAGAAGGGAGCCGCTTGCCTCAGGTCCCCTGCCGGGGGGGGGGGGGGGGGGGGGGAGGGGAGGAAGGAGAGAGAGAGACACACACACACTCCAGCACCTCCCATGCTCAGCTACTGGGGGGAGGCAGGACACCTGGGTTCTCTTCCCAGCTCTGGGAGGAGAGGAGTTGGATCTAGTGGTTAGAGCAGGTCGGGGTGTGGGGCTGGAGATGGGACTAGGAACAAGGAGTCCAGCCCCCTACTCTAACTCTCACCCCACTCCCTTCTCAGAGCAGGACCTGACTCCCAGCCCCCCTCCTTACTCGCCCCACTAGCCCCCAGAGCCAGGGATAGAACCCAGGAGTCCTGGCTCCCAGCCCCCTCCTTACTCACCCCACTAGCCCCCAGAGCCAGGGATAGAACCCAGGAGTCCTGACTCCCAACCCCCTCCTTACTCGCCCCACTAGCCCCCAGAGCCAGGGATAGAACCCAGGAGTCCTGGCTCCCAACCCCCTCCTTACTCGCCCCACTAGCCCCCACCTTGATCATTTCTCAGCACCCTGGATCGGACCCTCTGTGTTCCCTGGGGAACTGGTGCCAGTAAAACCCAGCCACCCCCTCCAGTGGTGGGAAAGGAAGCTACGCCCCCGCCCCCCCCCCATGCAATCCAAGGTTCTGGGAGGACAAAGGTCAGAGGGGTGGGCACGGAGGTATTTAAACAGCAGCCCAGGGGAGGGGGGTCTCTTTAAACAGCTGCAATAGCTCCTTGGTGTGCCCCTGGCTGCTCCTGGAGGTCCCTGGGGGTCTTCACCTGCTTGGCAGCCAGTTCCTTCCTGGGCTCCGGCTCCTTGGCCCCCCAGGAGGAGGGGGGGGTAGATTTGCTGCTTGGCTGCCTTCAGTTCAACTTCTCCTCCACCAGTATCTGGTTGCAAAGAGACCAGGCAGATCCAGGCAAGGTGAGTGCAAAGCTCCCCCCACCCCTGGAGTGATGGGAATTGGGGGGTGAGAGTGTGAGGGGCTGAGCAGACAGTGGGGACCTTGGGGTGGGGGAAGTGGCCCTGGGCTGAGCTCCTTTCCAGACTGGAGCCTTCAGCGCTGTCTTTAAAGTCCCAATCCTGCCAGTGGATTCGGTGTTATTACGCATGGCCGGGATCAGAACCCCATTGTGCTGGGGACTAACCAGTATTAGGTGTATTACGGGAGCACCTCAGCACCCCAGTCTGCTGCACAACCGCAGGGGTGTGTGTAAGTGATGTCAGTAACCCCCCCCCAGCCCACCCCAGCAGTCACGAAGTCATGAGACAGGCGCCTACAAACATTCATGGTCACCTGGGGGCTGGTTTTATTGGCCATCAGTCGCAACTGCCCGAGCTGGACACTTTTCTGTAGCTAGCAGGGTGAGAAGCTCCGGGGAGCGTCTCCCAATCACATGACTCTGGGAGCTGAAGCTTGAAAGACCAAAAGACCCAAGAGCGGAAGAATCGTGGTTAAAACAAGGAGTCTCGGAGCAGTTTGGCGGGTTTGAAATGAGCTCCAAGAGCCGACTATGAAAATCATCCAGGGGTCCAGAGAGATGACAGTGAGATCAGGAATCTGACGGCCTGGCGCTCACAGCTAGACCATTTCTAGGTGTCACAGGTGAATGCCACTGTCCGGAGGATAATAGTCCAGTTAACACCAGGCCAGGCCTCAAGCGCTGTCCTCTGGGTGGCCAGTGACTCGCTAGCGTTGTCGTTAACAATATCAGCTATTGGAGTATTTGGGGAATATTTTTCATCATTGCTCTTTAACTACTGAAATGTGCTAGTTTCTAATAAAAAGAACAGGAGGACTTGTGGCACCTTAGAGACTAACACATTTATTAGAGCATAAGCTTTCGTGGGCTACAGCCCACTTCTTCGGCTGCTGCTACTCTGAAACCTAGTTTCTAATGGTTCTCAGATGGCCTGAGCTGGGAATATGATGTTCACGGACTGGTTTAGTGGTGGCCCTTGGCGAGCTTGGGAATATTATGGGAATAGTGACGATGGAATTATTGGAAAGTTTAGTTCAGGGGTTCTCAAACAGGGGGTCGGGACCCCTCAGGGGGTTGCGAGGTAATTACATGCGGGGTCGCGAGCCGGCAACCTTCACCCCAAACCCCACTTTGCCTCCAGCATTTATAATGGGGTTAAATAGATACAAAAGTGTTTTTAATGTATAAGGGGGGGTCGCACTCAGATGCTTGCTGTGTGAAAGGGGTCACCGGGACAAAAGTTTTGAGAGCCACTGGTTTAGTTAGTTGAAGCTTTAAAATGTTACCACTTTAAACCCGCTCCCCAAACTGGATGCATTTTGTAACATCCCTTTGTGGAAAAGGGGTTAAACGGGCAGCCAGGACTCCTGGGTTCTATCCCCAGGCTGGGAGGGAGTGGGGTGTAGTGGTTAGGGCTGGGAGCCAGGACTCCTGGGTTCTATCCCCAGGCTGGGAGGGAGTGGGGTGTAGTGGTTAGGGCTGGGAGCCAGGACTCCTGGGTTCTATCCCCAGGCTGGGAGGGAGTGGGGTGTAGTGGTTAGGGCTGGGAGCCAGGACTCCTGGGTTCTATCCCCACGCTGGGAGGGAGTGGGGTGTAGTGGTTAGGGCTGGGAGTCAGGACTCCTGGGTTCTATCCCCAGGCTGGGAGGGAGTGGGGTGGGAGTCAGGATTCCTGGATTCTGTTCCCAGCTCTGGGAAGGTGAGTGGGGTCACCTGGGGGTTCGAGTAAGAAGCTGGGAGCTGTGAATAGGAGTGTTGGCTCCCAGCTGCCATGTGCCCCCGTCCTGCCTCCCCTCCCCGAACTGGGAACGGAGCCCAGCTCTGGAAGTCTGCTCTAGAGCTCAGAGCGGGGAGACTGGAGGCTGGGTTCCCTGCGTTCCCCTAACGAAACCATTGCAGGTGCCTTTGAATAGTCACGCAGCTGAGGCTGGGATGACACGGGAGAGAAGAGCACAGACTTGCTGCCTCACTTGTATTTTCCCCAGCCCGTTTTCATGCCACGGGCCTGCCTCGGTTGCTCTCTGCCGGGTATTCACCCGCGGTCTCCACTGCAATTAGAGTCCCGAGCTCAGAGGCAGCTGGAATCTCCCAGCCTAGGAAAACCACCCGCCCCAGTTGCCTGACCCCAGATGTTGACAGAGGGGCGTTAAGAAGGCAAAAGTGCTGCTCTCCCCTCACATTCCCTTGGCTCAATCTTGCCTCTGCGGTTTTCTCCGTCTCTCGTCGGCCCTGTCTTAACCCAAACCCGCCGATAACAGCGGTGGCTTTTTCAGGGCCAACTTGGCTAAAAATAGGGCCTGGCCTTAAAATCTCCATCAGCGAAAGGCCAGGGAAATGTGGAATTTCTTTCTGCAAAGGGCTTTCAAAACTTGGGGGGGAGTGGGGGGGGGGCAAAGCAGTCTGGGGACATTTATAATGAATTAGCCGAAACGGGGCCGAGTCTGAGAGACTGGTGGGAATGGAGAGATTTGCCATGGGCTGAGTTTCTTCTTTCTTTTCTTTTCTCCCCAATTTGGGGAAAACATCTGGGGGGGAGGGGGAATTTACGAGGTGGGAATGTTGGCTCTGAGTTTACGGGGCATGGGGGGGTCTCTTTCACTGAGGACTGGTTAACATGCCGTGACTTACTAGTGGGTTATGTGAAGACCCCGCGACTCCACATCCCTTCTTGGGCAGCGCCCCTTCCATCCCCCTCTATGTCAGGGACTCCCTGCCCCCCCATGCCTGGTGCTCTGTGCCCCTTCCCCCAGGCCTGGCTGTGTGCTCCCCCATTATCCACTTCCACCCTTATTGGGGTCCACATTCTGCCTTGCCCTCACGCCAGGGGTCTCCGTGCTCCCCTGTTCCCTCCTTATTTGGAGTACGGGAGCCCCAGTCCCGGCCCAGGACTGCCCCGTGCCAGGTGCTGGACAGACAGTGCCAACAGACAGGGTGTGCGGGGCTACACCCGGCGTGCAGGTGGGTAGCACCCGACTTCCCCTCCCAAAGCGAGGAGGAGGGACGGCCCCCCCTGGTCCTGCCCCAGTGCACGGGGCGGCCCCCGTGACCTCCTGACGTCCCTTCCGGCCTTTCCCGTCTCTGATTTCTCTGACCCTGTGGCCGGCGCTGTCCGCGTGTCTCTGCAGGGCCCGTGTCCCCCTCGCCGCCCCGCCATGACTGTCACCTACACGGCCCGCGTGGCCAACGCCCGTTTCGGAGGCTTCTACAAACTGCTGCTGCTCTGGCGTGGGAGCATCTACAAGCTGCTGTACAAGGAGTTCCTGGCCTTCTTCGTCACCTACCTGGGGCTCAGCCTGACCTACCGGTGAGGGGGGGCCCTTTGCACGCACGTGTGCCCCTGGGCCTGTGCACGGCTGCGGTGAGCGTGCCCCTTGCACACGTGCTTGTGGCTCTTTGCATGCGGGTGGGGGGGAGAACATGCCCCTGGCCCCTCGCACGTCTGCGTGCCTGTGCTCTCATGGGGGGGAGGGGCGTGCAGCACTTTGCACACGTGTGTGGACGCCCCATCCCCGTGCACGGTCTGGGTGGAAAACCTCCAAGCAAAGCACCAACCTCCTTGCATTTCTCTCCCCCCCCCCCCCCGCCCAATTCCCACCCGCAGCTTCGTCCTGGCCGAGGATCAGAAACGCTACTTTGAGAAACTGGTGATTTACTGCGACAACTACGCCAACCTGATCCCCGTCTCCTTCGTGTTGGGTAAGAGCCGGGACCCCCCACATTCCCCGCCCAGCCCTCGTGTGAGAGACGTGTCCTCTCCGAGGGCGGGCAGGCCCTATAGCATGTATGGGCCCCACTGGCTCGCCCCCTGGGGGGCAGAATGCCCCTCTGGGCTGTTTGAAGCACCATGAGGGGGCGATGGGGGGGCTGTGGGTGTGGGCTCAGCTCTCCCACCAGGGCAGGACCAGCCCTGGGTTCGAATCCAGCTAGGCCGCTCAAGCCAGGGGGAATGGGGTGAGAACGAGTGACTCCTCCCAACCCCACTGGACCCCACTGACCTGCCTGGGTTTGGGGCTTGTTTTCTGTCCCCCCGCCGGGCAGGGCTGGGGTCCAGGACGCCGGGGTTCTGTGGCCGGCTCGGTCCCTGACTCCTGTGTTTGTCCCTTTGCCCGCAGGCTTCTACGTCACGCTGGTAGTGAACCGGTGGTGGAGCCAGTACAGCTGCATGCCCATGCCCGACCGCCTGATGTGCGCCATCTCCGGCTCCGTGCACGGCGGGGACGAGCGAGGCCGGCTCTACCGCCGCACCCTGATGCGCTACAGCAGCCTCTCGGCCGTGCTCATCCTGCGCTCCGTCAGCACCGCCGTCTTCAAGCGCTTCCCCACCATCGACCACGTGGTGGAGGCAGGTAGGTGCCGGGGGGCGCTGGGCTGCAGGGAGCGGGGCGGGGGCTCAGCAGGGGGCGCTCTGCCCTCCCAGTCAGGGCTGACCCCAATGCAGGGTTAGGGGGCGCTGGGCTGCAGGGAGCGGGGCGGGGGCTCAACAGGGGGCGCTCTCCTATCCCAATCCGAGCTGCAATCCGCTGGGAGACAAAAATCAAGGGCCCAGGCCCTCGCGGCCAGTAAAACTCCACTGTCACTTCGCATTTGTGTGTGGGGGGGTTGAACCCCGGTGGCCTGGCCGGCGTCCAGCACCGGGAATTCCTTTCCACCTCCCTAACTCCCTCCCACTGCTTCAGCTGTATCCAGAATGTACTTCACGGCCTGATCAAAACCTTGGCATGGCTGTTCAACAGCCTCCGTGCCACAAGCAGCTGCATCTCGTTGCCAGGCCAGGGTCTCTGGAAAAACAGCCCCTGCGCCACCCCAGAGGTGGCTGCATCGCAGCGCTGGGCCAGGGGTCCCTGGATAAACAGCCCCTGCATCCCACCCCAGAGGTTGCTGCGTCTCAGCGCCGGGCCAGGGGTCTCTGGATAAACAGCCCCCCTGCCCCACCCCAGAGGTGGCTGCATCTCAGCGCCGGGCCAGGGGTCCCTGGATAAAAAGCCCCCCTGCTCCACCCCAGAGGTGGCTGCATCTCAGCGCCGGGCCGGGGGTCCCTGTGTAAACAGCCCCCCTGCCCCACCCCAGAGGTGGCTGCGTCTCAGCGCCGGGCCGGGGGTCCCTGTGTAAATAGCCCCCCTGCCCACCCCAGAGGTGGCTGCATCTCAGTCTAGGTGAGGGGTCCCAGTGTAGAGTCTGTTTAAAGCGGGGGGGGGGGAACTGTCCAGGGGGGCTGATGAAAGGGGTGTCTGGGGGGGGAGGGGCAGGTGGTAACAATGCCCCCCCTCCCGCCCCCGCACTGGGGTCCTGGTTCCTCATGCTCGAGGCGAACCCCATGTGCCTCTCCTGCTCCCCCTGGTGGCCAGACCCCACGGAGACGTGTGAGTCCCTGTAGTGGGGGCTGGAGGGGCTGCGGGCCGCAGGTTTGGTCCCCGGCCCGGGCTGGGGGGCGGCTGGGTGACCCCTTCCCCTCACCCGCAGGCTTCATGACCCGGGAGGAGCGGAAGAAATACGAGAACCTGAGCTCGTCCTACAACAAGTACTGGATCCCCTGCGTCTGGTTCACCAACCTAGCGGCCCAGGCTCGCAAAGAGGGGCGTGTCCGGGACAACTGTGCCCTCAAGATGCTGATGGAGGTGGGTGGAAACCCGGGGGGGGGGGGGGGCAGGGGGAGAGTGTCTGACTGGGGACGCCTGGGTTCTGTGCCCAGCTCGGGGTTGGGGGGGCAGAAGGCCCGGATGCCTGGGTTCTACCTCTTCTCCCAGCTGGTTTGAATTCAGCCCCTGGTGGTGGCTGGCAAATCCGGTGCCTCATCTGCCAGGTGATGAGTTTGCTGGGTCTCTGCTCAGTTCCCAGCCGGCTGCGTCCTATCAGCACTAACTGGGGGCTGATGGGGGCGACTGAGTCCCCCCAAGCTCTAGAGGGGACCCCAGTGAGGGGAGACACCTTGGCAGTGGTGGGGGCTCTGTGCTGGGCAGGGGGCATTTCCTGGGGATGCCCTGAGTCTGTCCCTGGGGGACTGTCAAGCTGCCCCCCCCAGCAGGGATCTGCCCCCTCCCTGGTTCTGAAATGCCCCCCCCCCCCCCTTTCCAGGAGCTGAATCAGTTCCGTGCGAACTGCAGCATGTTGTTCCACTACGACTGGATCAGCGTCCCCCTGGTCTACACGCAGGTGAGCGCCGACCCCGTGGAGTGGAGGCTGGCAGAGCCCGGACGCCGGGGTTCCGGGCCTGGCGCTGGGATGGGGAGGGGAGGGGCAGGGCTGGGACGCCGGGGTTCCGGGCCTGGCACTGGGATGGGGAGGAGGTGGGAGGGGAGGGACAGGGCTGGGGAGCCCGGACGCGGGGTTCTGGGGATGGGATGGGGAGGAGCGAGGAGGGGAGGGGCAGGGCTGGGGAGCCCGGACACCGGGGTTCTGGGGATGGGATGGGGAGGAGGGGGGAGGGGGAGGGGCAGGGCTGGGGAGCCCGGACGCCGGGGTTCTGGGGATGGGATGGGGAGGAGGGGGAAGGGGAGGGGCAGGGCTGGGGAGCCCGGACGCCGGGTTCTGGGGATGGGATGGGGAGGGGAGGGGCAGGGCTGGGGAGCCCGGACGCCGGGGTTCTGGGGATGGGATGGGGAGGAGGGGGAAGGGGAGGGGCAGGGCTGGGGAGCCCGGACGCCAGGTTCTGGGGATGGGATGGGGAGGGGAGGGGCAGGGCTGGGGAGCCCGGATGCCGGGGTCCCGGGCCTGGCACTGCCCTGACTCTCTGCCCTTGCCCCCAGGTGGTGACCATCGCCGTGTACAGCTTCTTCGTGGCCTGTCTGATCGGGCGTCAGTTCCTGGACCCAGCCCAGGGCTACGAGGGCCACGACCTGGACCTGTGTGTGCCGGTCTTCACCCTGCTGCAGTTCTTCTTCTACGTGGGCTGGCTCAAGGTGTGTGTGTGGGGGACAGGGACAAGACAGGGGTGGGGCAGGGTACTGGGGGGGGGAAGACTCCCAGAAGGGGGTTGGGGGGCAGAGAGCTGGGGGAGGGACAGGACTGGCAGGGGCATCGGGGGCAGGGAGCCGGGGGAGGGGCGGGCCTGGCAGGGGTGTTGGGGGGAGGGAGCTGGGGGAAGGACGGGCCTGATAGGGGCGTAGGGGAGTCAGGGAGCTGGGGGAAGGGCATTGGGGGGCAGGGAGCTGGGGTGGAGGGGGGACAGGAAGTTGGGAGAGGGGCAGGCATGGCAGGGGCATTGAGGGGCAAGGCGCTGGGGGAGGGGTGGGCCTGGCAGGGGTATTGGGGGCCAGGGTGCTGGGAAAGGGGTGTTGGGGGAGGAGCAGGGTGCTGGGGGGGGGGGCGGGCCTGGCAGGGGCATTGGGGGTCAGGGCGATGGGGGAGGGGCGTTAGGGGAGGGGGAGGGGCAGGCCTGGCAGGGCTGGTGGGGGTCAGGGCGCTGGGGCAGGGCACTGGGGGAGGGGCGCTGGGGGGAACTCTGCCCCACCCCCCCAGCTGAGCCGTGCTCCCCCCAGGTGGCCGAGCAGCTGATCAATCCCTTTGGGGAGGATGACGACGACTTTGAAACCAACCTGCTGATCGACCGCAACTTCCAGGTACCTCCCTCCACCCTGGCCCCCACCCCCCTGCCAGCCCCACAGACTGTGGGGTCCTGCCGAACACCCTCCCCCCACCCTGGCCCCCACCCCACTGCCAGCCCCACAGACCGTGGGGTCCTGCCGAACACCCTCCCCCCACCCTGGCCCCCACCCCACTGCCAGCCCCACAGACCGTGGGGTCCTGACGAACACCCTCCCCCCACCCTGGCCCCCACCCCACTGCCAGCCCCACAGACCGTGGGGTCCTGACGAACACCCTCCCCCCACCCTGGCCCCCACCCCACTGCCAGCCCCACAGACTGTGGGGTCCTGACGAACACCCTCCCCCCACCCTGGCCCCCACCCCACTGCCAGCCTCACAGACTGTGGGGTCCTGCCGAACACGCAGCAGGGACCCTCCTCCCAACTTAGTGTCTGGCTCCCGCTCCCACAGCCAGTCTGGGGCAGAGCCAGGGCTAGACCCCAGGAATCCTGACCCCTGCCCTGCCCCCCAGGTCTCCATGATGGCGGTGGACGAGATGTACGACGACCTGCCCCTGCTGGAGAAGGACCGTTACTGGGACGCCTCCAACCCCCGCGCCCCCTACACGGCGGCCACCGTCTTCCTGCTGCACCAGCCGTCCTTCCAGGGCTCCACCTTCGACATGACGTGAGCCCGGGCCGGGGGGTGCTGGGGGCTCCCATGGTTGGCCCCTGGACCACAGGGATCCCAGGGGCACTTGCTCTGCTGAGGGCTCACCCAAGGGGGATGGGATGGGAACGCCGCCGCCCCTTCCTGGAACCCGCTTAGTTTGGAGCCTCCCACCCCAGAGGTGGCTGCAGCTCAGTGCTGGGTGAGGAACCCGTGTATAACGAGGGGCCGTGCCCCACCCCAGAGGTGGCTGCAGTTCAGCGCCGGGTGAGGGACCCATGTATAACGAGGGGCCGTGCCCCACCCCAGAGGTGGCTGCAGCTCAGCGCCGGGTGAGGGACCCGTGTATAACGAGGGGCCGTGCCCCACCCCAGAGGTGGCTGCAGCTCAGCGCCGGGTGAGGGACCCGTGTATAACGAGGGGCCGTGCCCCACCCCAGAGGTGGCTGCAGCTCAGCGCCGGGTGAGGGACCCATGTATAACGAGGGGCTGTGCCCCACCCCAGAGCTGGCTGCAGTGCAGCGTATGTCTAATGAGCAGTGCCCCAATCCAGAAGTGGCTGCAGCTCAGCGCCGGGTGAGGGACCCGTGTATAACGAGGGGCTGTGCCCCACCCCAGAGCTGGCTGCATTCTAATCCCTGGTCTCTCCGGTGCAGGCTGCCCAAGGAGGACATGCAGTTCCAGCCACTGGAGGAGATCGAGGAGGGGCTGGAGCCGAGCCGGCATGTCCCCCTGCACCTCCTGAACCGGCTGCTGGCCACGGGGCCCGCCCCGGGCAGCTTCGGCCGGCGCCTCTCCCTGCTGCGCCGCAAGAACAGCTGCGTCTCCGAGGCCTCCACCTCCTACAGCTGCCTGTGCCAGGAGACGCAGAGCACGGACTGCAGCTGTGGGCCCCCCACCCGCCGCCTGCCCCTCAGCGAGGTGCCCTTCGCCCCGGAGCAGCAGGGCTGGGAGGGGGGCGAGGAAGCCGGGCCCCGGGCCCTGGGCAGCCATGAGGAGGCCTTGGCCGAGGAGTCGGACTTTGACCGGCGGTCCCAGGTCTCCTTGCTTCACCCCGACGGCGCCGCCCCTGTGGCCGGCAGCTTCCCTTCGCCACAGGACACGGGGCCCCTTGTGGACACGTCCTTCCTCCCGCAGCCGGGAGCCGCCCAGGAGCCCCCCGCCCGCAGCGGCCCCCCCAGTGCCGGCTACTGCCCCTGGCTGCAGAACCGCATCGAGGAGGAGACGATGGGATGAGCCGGGCCGAGACTCGGAGACGCCCTGCAGCCGGGGGAAGCGGGGACCCAACCCCAGTGCCGGCTGGGGGCCGACCCCTAGATGTGACGGCAGAGACGCCTGGTTCTGGGCCAGAGGCAGCTGAGCCCCGCTCTGGTGCCACCAGATGAACTGTTCAAAGGGGGTTAATCGGGGGGCCATCAACATGCGCCCCCTCCAACCCTGGACCCCTCTGCTCCCTGGCTCACCAGTGCTGGGCCCTGGTGGTGCAGCGCTCCCTGCTGGCTGACCCATCCTGGTCCCAGCTCCGGTCCCCTCAACTCTCATCCACAACAGCGCGGGACCCTGCTGCAAATGCCCCCGTCTTCGAGGCATCATTTCATTAGCCCTGGGCTGCCCCGGCCTCTCCCCTCGCTCGCCCACCGGGACTGGATAGGGGGGGCTGAGCTGGGGGGGGGGCAGCTTCACCCCTCTGGGGCTGGGGGAAAATGGCTCAATCCCTTGTCTTTCACTGTCTGGTTCCTGCCTTTTTAAATATAATTGTATTAAGCTGCTCTTGAGTGGGGTCTTGGCCAGAGGGTGCAGGGGGAGGTTGCGGGGAAGGCTGGCTGCAGTTCTGTGCCTCAGTTTCCCCCTCAGCCACAAGGAACTACGGGCAGGCAGCTCTCGTGTGCTCTGCTGGAAACACGCAATGGGGCCAGTCCCACCTCCAGCAACTTGGGTCACGTTAAAATAAAATGGGCGGGGGGGGGGGGGGTAGCCAGGGCCCCTTGCCCCAGGTGTTCCTGTCTCCATCTCCTCGGGGGCAGGTGGCCCCTCTGCCCAGCTCGGTGCCTCTGGCTCAGGGGGGAAGGAGCCCGGGCGAGGACCCTGCTGGAGAAGTGCTGTCGGTCTGTGGGGGGACCAGGGGTGGGACCTGCCCCTGGGGGTGGATGAGGGAAAGGTCCCAATCGTGAACTAGGGCACTGCTACAGCTCAGCGGGGGAACCCCCGTGTTCTCACTGTCATGCCACAGTGGGTGGGAGCGGGGGGCTGGTATTTGGCCCCTGGGGGCAGGAGTAGAAGCCTGTGGGGCCCCTGGACGGGGGGCAGGTTCAGAGCCTGAGCCTACTTTGAACCGCTGCATCTTCTGCTCTGAGTTGCATCTCGGTGCTGGCCGAGGGACCTGCAGATAATAAGCAGCTGTGTCCCACCCCAGAGGTGGCCGCATCTGTGTATAAGCAGCAACGCTCACAGGTGGGCCCCCACCACGGTGCTCAGGGCTTGAAAAACACTCCCAGCTGGCAGTACTGTCTGCGCCGCCCTGGGGAGATGCCGGCCGCACGCGAGAGGCAAACTTCCCCCTCCTGAGAGCCGCTGCAGCGAGCCCCTGGCTCTTAGCAGCCAGACAGGCCCTGAGCTCAGCTGCTGGAATGGCTCTGTCCAGCCCCGGGGGAGGCGATTTCTGCTGGCCCCCATGGGCCCTGAGCTTGCGGCCTGAGGCTGAGAGCCAGCAGCTGGACTGGCCAGAACCGGGGCTGAGGGATGGCCCGGTCGGGTGGTTTTTAAGCCCAGACTGGCCCCTGGCCGAAGCAGCCGTGGGGGCCAGAATGTGTGCTTGATCTGGGAGGAGGGTGGGGGGGAGTTTGTGGACTGGTGGTTGGAGATGGTCCCAATTCACTCTTCTCGTCTCAACCCAAAAGCACCTTGTGGGGGTGTAGCTGCTTCAGGCCCCTCCCCGGGGCTGGAAAGCCAGGCAGCGCTGGAGCCGAGCCAGCATGGATGGCTCATGCCCCAGGTGTTTGATCTACACCCTAATGCTGTCGCCTTGGGGGGCTGGGCTGGGCTCCAGGGCCAGCTGCTGTGAGTAACAGCGGCAAGGTGGGGGTGTCGCCCCCTTTGCGGGAGGGGGAAAGCGAGGCCCAGCCCTGCTCTCCTGCATGGACGGCTGGTTCTAAACCTCCCTCCCCGCAGGGCTCGCTCCGAGGAAGCCTGGGAGGGCCTGGGGTCGATCCTGCCGCAACTCTGAACCGCCCCCGCTGCTACCTTGCACTTTCATGTGGGGAAAGCTGGCGGGGGGAACATAGGGGAGACGGGGACCTCCAGCCAGCAGTTTAGGACCAGTCCTGCATCTACCACTGGCTGTAGGGCACTGCTGGAGGGGAGGCGCTGTCCCCACTCATTGCTGCAGGGTGCTGGGGGATCCCTCCAGCCTGGAGCTGTAAGTCCCAAGGGTAGCGCCCCATGGGTGGGAGGGGTGGGGGGCTGCTATTCCCTTCTGCCGGCTGGAAACTAGAAGCCACAGGGAGGATCAATTCCCAGCTCTGCCCTGGGCCTGCTGGCACCTCAGTTTCCCCATCTGCTAAGTGGGGCTAACAATACCGACCTTGTCTGGGGACCAGGGCGCTCTGCAGCTGAACGGCGCCAGAGAAGAGCTCGGGCTCTGCCCCGGCCGCGTGCTGATCCGCCAGGGAGATCCTGTGCTGGGATGGGCCAGACGGGCCCCAGCGGGCATTGCCTGAGGCAGAGGGCAGGGCGCCCTGGGGAGAGGTGACTGGAGGGTGAATGCTCCCTGGGCACAGCACACCCTCCCCCCCAGTGCCACACTGGGGGCAGCATTGCCCTCTGCTGAGCCCCACCCACCTGCAGCACCGCTGCCCCTGTGACCAGCTGGGCTGTGGGCAGGGAGATGCCCTGTTCCAAGCCAGGCCGAGCTAACAGCAGCCAAGAGCCTGCCCCAGAGATGAGTTTTGGGTGGGGGGGGGGTCTCACCCCAGCCCCCAACCGGGCAGGGAAACATGCTTTGGCTGCCCCCGTACAGCGCCACACACCACGGGCCCTGCTCTATGACTGGGGCTCCTACGCGCTTGACACTAGTTATTAGGTAGATTACGGTAGCACCTAGCACTATGGGGGCGTGGGCTCTACCGTAATACACCTAATAATCCATAGAGACCTGCTCTCAGACCCTAGGCACTACCTTAATACACCTAATACACAGCCCCCATAAAAAAGGGGTCTTCATCCAAATCAGGGATGCCTCCGCACTACAACTAATAATCCATGGAGATGGGCTCCCAGCCCCTAGGTGCTACCATAATACACCTAGTTACAGCATCCAGAAAAATCCATACGGCTACCGTAATACACCTAATAATCCACAGAGACCTGCTCTCAGACACTAGGGGTCAGAGTCTCAGGAGACCGATCAGCAGGAACGATTCTAGCATCTTTATTGGTAGTGTAAAGATTGCGGACGGGAGCCAAGGTGCCCCCGTGCCCTATTGCAGGCTGCCCCAGAGTAGAAAAATAAAAGACCCACAGAACCCCTCCCCCGTCCCAGTTTTACAAAATATACAGTTTGCGTCTTAAAACCCCAGCAGCGTTGGGCTAAAATCACATTCTAAAATGAAATAAGAGTAGGAGGCGCTCAGGGCAATCTGGACCCCCCCCCAACATTTAAAACTAAAACTCAATCCACTTCAACCCACACCAAGCAGAGGTAAAAGGACAGATCACTTTACAACCAAACGAGGCTGGGCCGAGCGGCGTCTGAGAACGGACACAGAACCCCCCCCGCGCCGGAGAACAAGGGGGGGTTGGGTTTGTAGTGCCTGACTCTGGGACCTGCCTGGCTCCCAGCGGCCGGGAGAGGCGTTTAGTGTTGAAGGAGAGGTTTGAAGCGGCTCCTTGCCGGTAGCTTTAGCGTCTCAGTCCAGGCCCTGGCTGGCGGGTTCTGTTGGAGGCAGGGAACGGAGCAGAACCCGGGCAACAGGGACCCCAGATCCCCAAGGTGAAGCCTGGGACCAGGTGGCACCTGAAGCCACAGCAGCTAGGAACTGATAAGGAAGCAGGGAAGTCATGGTGCGTGAAGTTGCCGGGAGGGGGGTGGCTGGCACAGCTGCTAATCAGGTAAGATTTTGGTCAACAGCAAGTCAGAGGCTCCGGCAGGGAATTATGAAGGGGGCAGGCCCAGCCCAGAGGCTGTGAGCCATCTCCCCTCACCCACGGGCACTGGCTAGGTGACATCAAGCAGCAGAACCTGCCCAGCCCCCGACGCCCCCAGGGGATGGGACCGGCCCTGAGCGCAGGAGCTGTGGTGCTGGCAGAGACCCCCTGGCATTCAATGCCCTGGTGTTCGGCTGTCTCGCCGCCTACGCCCCGCACACGAGCCAGTGCCCCCGCCAGCCGCCACGGCCACTGACTGCCGGGTGCCTCGGCAGAGGGGCTCGCGGCGCTGCGCTTGGGAGAGTGGCCAAGAAGGGGTTAAAATTCAGGGGGGTCTTTCAGAGGAGGGAGGGAAGGAACGGGACCAGCCCAGGGAGTGAGTAGCGCAGGCCTTCTAGCCCATCTCTGGGGGAGGGCAGAGGCAGGGTTAGCCCCTTGCTGCCTGCATTCCGCCCCCCCCCCCCCCCCCCCATGAGACAGATGGCACCGCAGGGGGTGGATGCCACAGGGCAGCAATGGGCAAGACCCCCCACCCACGCAGCCCTGAAGGAGGGTAGGAGTGGGAGGGGCTCCGGTCAGTGCAGCTGGGGGGGCTTGTCTCCGTACTTGGCCAGCAGGGGCTGGGTCCGGCCCAGATGCCCCCTGCGGGCGTTGGTGGCCTGGCGCTGCTGGGCCAGGAAGGACTGGGCGCTGCTGGAGGTGGCCGATCGCTGCTCCGTGGCTTGCTGGTGGAGCGCCATGCCCTGCAACGGGAGGGGGGAGGTCAGCGAGGGGGGCACTGGGACAGCCCCTGGGCACTGCCTGGCACAGAGCTCAGCTCCCACCAGCAGGGTTTGGCCGACCCGGCGCCAGCGTTCACCTCAGCGGGTCTGGCCCAGCCAAGGTGCTGTGGGATTAGGCTGGCACCAGCCCCCCCCCCCAGCCTGGCGCGGCCCCTGGGCTCACCGTGTTGTACCAGGCGCTGATGATCAGCTTCTCTTCCTGCTCCCGCTGGGATCTCGTTTTCTCCAAGTTGGTCTGGGGGGGGGGGGGGGGAGAAATGGGGAGGGTTAGGGGGGGAGGCAGAGCCAGGCTGGCCCCTGAGGCCCGGGCTGGGCATATGGGGCACTCCTCCCCCTGGCTTTGGGTCCCAGAGGCCACATGGGGGCCTCCTGCAGCCTTCGGCTCAGGGCCAGGCCTGTGGGAAGGTCAGACCTTGGGAGGGGAGGAAGCTGCAATGGGGGCAGGGGGGTCCCTTGGCTTCCCCTTCTAGTCCCCAACCCAGGCTGCTGGTTCAAGGCGCGTGGCCACGGCCACAGGTACCCCCCTGCCTGGGACTGGGTCCCTCCCTCTGGCCAGGCGGGCTCAGCCCAGCTGCTAGCGGGCCAGCCCGTGCACCCCTCCCCCCCCCAACTTCCTGGCTGCCTCTCTCGCCAACGGAGCCCCGTGCTGCCCCACCCAGGCTCCAGAGGGTCCTTCCAGGGCAGCGGGCTGGGGCCAGCAGCTGGCACGACCCAGAACCTCCGCACCTGGGATCAGATCATCCAGTCTGGCCTCCTGGCTGGCCCAGCAAGCCCAGCAACTGGGATGAATGGGGGGTGCCACGGGCAGGTGCCACCAGTGCCAGGGAACGGATTAGACACGCCCAGATGACCCCTGCAGGTGCCCCGCGCTGCAGAGAGGGTGACCCCACACCCCAGGCAGTGGATTTTCTGGCCCCTTCTGACTGGTGACCAGTCTCCAACTGTGGCCAAACCCTGATGCTTCAGAGGAAGGCAACCACCCCCCTCTCTCCCCCCCCCCCCCCCAAACACAGATGTGCCTGGCAGGGGAGGGGGTTTCCTTCCTGACCCCTGCAGATGAGCGCTGAAGCCCTGAAGCATGAGACTGGATTCCAGCTATCATCGTGATACAGAGCTACAGGGGAGGCAGTTCTGTCCTCCCCCAGCCCAGGAAGGAAGGCGACTAACCCCACAGCACAGCGCCCTCCAGCACAGCCAAGAAGGGCTCTGGGGCAGGGGGCCCCCAGGTTAGTTACTCCCCCACCCTGGTGGCAGGGCCTCACCTCCAGGTGATGGATCTTCACCTCCTTCTCCTGCAGCTGGTTCTTTAAGGCCTGGATCTCGGGGGGTGTCTTGGATGGCGGCTGCTTGGGGTGCAATGTCTTAATGACCTGGAATGGAGGGGATACAGTCGGGGGTGTTACCGGGGCCATCCCCCTGCCCCCATCCCAGGGGAGACCCCTCTCCCCCAGGGCAGGACACCTGCTGTGGGTGTCAGTGCTACCCAGAGGGGCCCCCCCAGAGCAACACCCCTTGTGGGGAGGTACAGGGAGCCTGGCCCCAGTGGCTGTGGGGTGACAGGGCCCAGCCCTGCAGCCCAGCCATGGCTTGGGCCACTCGGGAGCAACCCAAGGAATGAAGCTGCCACAGCCCGTCCCCAGCCCGGAGCTCCACCCCTCCCCAGCCCACTAGCCCCACCCCAGACACTAGCCCATTAGCCCCGCCCCTTCCCACCCCACTAGCCCTGCCCCAGCCCAGCCCACTAGCCCCGCCCCTTCCCACCCCACTAGCCCTGCCCCACCCCAGCCCACTAGCCCCGCCCCACCCCAGCCCACTAGCCCCGCCCCACCCCAGCCCACTAGCCCCGCCCCACCCCAGCCCACTAGCCCCGCCCCTTCCCACCCCACTAGCCCCGCCCCACCCCAGCCCACTAGCCCCGCCCCTTCCCACCCCACTAGCCCCGCCCCACCCCAGCCCACTAGCCCCGCCCCAGCCCGGGGCTCCGCCCCACCCCAGCCCACTAGCCCCGCCCCAGCCCGGGGCTCCGCCCCACCCCAGCCCACTAGCCCCGCCCCAGCCCGGGGCTCCGCCCCACCCCAGCCCACTAGCCCCGCCCCAGCCCGGGGCTCCGCCCCACCCCAGCCCACTAGCCCCGCCCCAGCCCGGGGCTCCGCCCCACCCCAGCCCACTAGCCCCGCCCCAGCCCGGGGCTCCGCCCCACCCCAGCCCACTAGCCCCGCCCCAGCCCGGGGCTCCGCCCCACCCCAGCCCACTAGCCCCGCCCCAGCCCGGGGCTCCGCCCCACCCCAGCCCACTAGCCCCGCCCCAGCCCGGGGCTCCGCCCCACCCCAGCCCACTAGCCCCGCCCCAGCCCGGGGCTCCGCCCCACCCCAGCCCACTAGCCCCGCCCCAGCCCGGGGCTCCGCCCCACCCCAGCCCACTAGCCCCGCCCCAGCCCGGGGCTCCGCCCCACCCCAGCCCACTAGCCCCGCCCCAGCCCGGGGCTCCGCCCCACCCCAGCCCACTAGCCCCGCCCCAGCCCGGGGCTCCGCCCCACCCCAGCCCACTAGCCCCGCCCCAGCCCGGGGCTCCGCCCCACCCCAGCCCACTAGCCCCGCCCCAGCCCGGGGCTCCGCCCCACCCCAGCCCACTAGCCCCGCCCCAGCCCGGGGCTCCGCCCCACCCCAGCCCACTAGCCCCGCCCCAGCCCGGGGCTCCGCCCCACCCCAGCCCACTAGCCCCGCCCCAGCCCGGGGCTCCGCCCCACCCCAGCCCACTAGCCCCGCCCCAGCCCGGGGCTCCGCCCCACCCCAGCCCACTAGCCCCGCCCCAGCCCGGGGCTCCGCCCCACCCCAGCCCACTAGCCCCGCCCCAGCCCGGGGCTCCGCCCCACCCCAGCCCACTAGCCCCGCCCCAGCCCGGGGCTCCGCCCCACCCCAGCCCACTAGCCCCGCCCCAGCCCGGGGCTCCGCCCCACCCCAGCCCACTAGCCCCGCCCCAGCCCGGGGCTCCGCCCCACCCCAGCCCACTAGCCCCGCCCCAGCCCGGGGCTCCGCCCCACCCCAGCCCACTAGCCCCGCCCCAGCCCGGGGCTCCGCCCCACCCCAGCCCACTAGCCCCGCCCCAGCCCGGGGCTCCGCCCCACCCCAGCCCACTAGCCCCGCCCCAGCCCGGGGCTCCGCCCCACCCCAGCCCACTAGCCCCGCCCCACCCCAGCCCACTAGCCCCGCCCCAGCCCGGGGCTCCGCCCCACCCCAGCCCACTAGCCCCGCCCCAGCCCGGGGCTCCGCCCCACCCCAGCCCACTAGCCCCGCCCCAGCCCGGGGCTCCGCCCCACCCCAGCCCACTAGCCCCGCCCCAGCCCGGGGCTCCGCCCCACCCCAGCCCACTAGCCCCGCCCCACCCCAGCCCACTAGCCCCGCCCCAGCCCGGGGCTCCGCCCCACCCCAGCCCACTAGCCCCGCCCCAGCCCGGGGCTCCGCCCCACCCCAGCCCACTAGCCCTGCCCCAGCCCGGGGCTCACTGTGCAGGCCTTGTCCATGTAGCACTTGTAGCGCTCCTCCATGGCCCTCATGTCCTCGTCCTTCTTCTTCAGACACTGCTGCAGCTCGTTGATCTTCCTGGCGGCTGGGGGAAGGGGGGGCGGCGTCAGGAGGGGGCCCACAGGAGCATCCTTCCACTCCCACGCCCCATGTGGGGAAACAGAGGCACGGAGCCACCCCCCGGAGCGCCTGGCTCCCAGTCCCGCACTGCTGCCAGGAGCTTCACCCGCTAGGGACACACCGCAGACAGGGCGCGGGGGAGCGTCCGAGGGGCCAGCCCGACCAGATCCCCCTCTCCACCCCCCAGTCTGTACCAGAGCCTCCCCCTCCCCGTGCGTCCGCCCCTCCCCCCCCAGCCCCCATACTTGCGCTGTCCACTTTGGGCTCCATGTCCTCGATGTCCTCCCGCTTCTTCTGCAGCTCCGAGTGGGCCTGGTGCAGCTTCTCCCTGGGGCGGGGAGGAGACACGGGTTGTCAGGTGCCCAGCGCCCCCTCCCCCCAGATCCGCCTCTCAGCCCGGATACCTTGCCCTTGCTAGATCCCCGCCCCCGGGACACCCACCCCAGCGCCCCCCTGTGGACAGCTCACAATCCCGACACCCTGAAGGCCCCACCCCCCAGGTACTCACAGAACAACAACTTACAGGTGCTCTTCCAGCTTCTTCTTCAGCAGGCAAGACTAGGGAGGAAGAGGAGAGGAGGGTGAAGATCGAGAACCCAGACCGCGCAATTTCCGAGGGGGCTGCCACGCTGCCGGGCCCCAGCGTTCACGGCCCCTCCCTGCTCCGGAGAGCTTCGGGGGGGGGGGCTGAGCCAGAGCCGGCGCCTCCAGCGTCTCGGGGTCACCAGCTGGGCCCTCCCCCACCCCTGCTCAGCTCCCCCAGACCAGAGGCAGGGGCAGCTCCATCGGCACCTGAGGACGAGGGCCAGCCAACGCCACCTGGGGGGGGAAATCTGGCCCTTCCTGCTCTGAATCCCAGTGTCCCGGCGCTGCGGACGCCCAAGGGGCTCCTGGAGTGACTGGGATCAGCCTCTGACGCTCCACGCTGCAGGGGAAGCCAGGGCCACGCATAGCCCCCGTCAAACTCTCCTGTCTCTAGCTAGTCACTCGACGCTGTCCCCACCCCGGGCCTGACAGAGCAGAAGCGATTTTACGTTGATTGAGCCAGCGCAAAAAAAACAGGGGTTTAGATGCCAACCGTCGAAAGAGCATCTTAAAGCCAGTTTGCAGCAGCTGGCAGCCAGACGTAACCGGGGGGGCGGCTGTGATGGAGCTAGGACCCGGCCGTTCAACTCACGGGCTTAGCTCCGTCTAGACAAGACACAAGCTGCGATTTTCTGGGCTGCTGTTTAGAACAAGCGTCTCCATTTATAGCTAGGCCTGGAAGGAGTCGATTTTGTGCCAGTCAACGTCAAATTCACCGTCCACCCCGCCCCCAACGAGGAAATCCCGCCAGAGATAATCCCCAGCGTACTGACAGGCCAAGCACGAGAAACGTGGCTTGAGAGCTTGTCAGACCGGGATCGGAGGAGATTTACTGGGGATCTGTGGACAAGTTGTGTTCTCGAGCTTCCGCTTTGCGAATCACAACGTCCGCAATCGGTCCGACCCCTCGCCTCGTTTCCCACAACTGGGAAAAGTTACATGGATAAAAAAAAATTGAAATTAATAAAAAAAAAGGAGGAGAGAGTTCTGCCCAGCCTATGTCTAAATCCAGGGCTGGAGGCAGAGACTGTTTTGCAGTTTCTCTTTCGATATCCAGCTCGGTGCAATACACGAATCTCTCCCAAGGGAGGTTAATAAGCCAGGAAGCGAATTAAGCAGCAGTAACAGGCTACGAGTAACAGCCAAGATTTTCGACAGCAACTAGCAGTATTTTTGGGGGTCCCCCAACTCAAGACCCCTTCTAAACCGCCCAGTCCCCCACTCTCAGGAAGGGCTGGGCTTCCACCCCGGAGAGCAGGTGTCGTGGATTGGGCCCCCAAACTCGCCATCCCCTCACCCAAGCCATAGGAAAGGAGCACGGAGAAGCAAGGTGGATTTGAACGAGGGGCCGGTCGGTACTTACAATGGCCTGGAGGGGTAGGGGGACAATCAGCCAGTGAGACAGAGGGGTGGGGGAAGAGAGAGAGGTGTTAGCGTGATCACGGCACAGAGTTGGGGCGCGGGGGGCACACGAGATCGCTTGGACGATTTCACACGCAGAGGCAGCAGCACCTGGGGAGGAGGCGGCCGGAGGATAGCAGCGAGTGGGCTCCCATGCCCCCCACAGGGGATCCCGAGTACAGGGGGTTCCCTTCCCAAGAACGAGAAATCAGGGGAGACTGGACCCCATTCCAGCCGCCTCCTCCCCCATCATGCACAGATCTCCAGCCCCCCCCGCCCCCCCTAACAGTGCTGTGGGGCAGACCACGCCCAGCCGCTCAAACCCAAGGGCACCCCTTCCCCCACCCCCCAAAGCCAATGCACTGGGTGGCAAAGCTACTGCAGGTGCACTCGGCCATCCGGCAGCCTCTAGCCAGGGTGGAAGAAACGCAGGAGACCTTATTCCAAGTTCTCACGTTCGGCTGGGCGCCCACGTGGGAGGGGTGCAGCCCCAGGGGCCCATGCCCGCATACCCCTGGCTGAGCAGAACGAGCCGTTAGCTGCTCTTGTGGCTTCGGCATGGGAAAGGGATGGATCAAGGGGGACAAAACCCATCAGTCACGGGAGAGGGAATCTTGCCGCTCTGCGGCAGGGCGCGTGGCCTAGCACTGCCAGTCCCGAATCTGCTCCCAGGAGGCGGCTCAGGGCCGCAGGGCGACGGGGCAGAGGTCGGGGAAAGCCATGTACAGCCCGTCCTCGGCCAGACTCACATCCTCCGCCTTGGTGCCCTGCTCCTGCAGGGCCTTCTGGAGCTCCTCCACCTGGGCCTTCAGCTCCGAGATCTGCTGCTGGTGCAACCTGGAAAGGGAGGAAGGGAGGGGGGCTAGCTGAACAGGGCAGTGGATGGGATGACCGGGACCCTCCATGGGCTGAGGCTCCCACCCCCTTTAGCTGGCTGGGGGCAGCCGGGGCCTCAGGTGAGAAGTTTAGGGGAGGTCTCAGCCTCCCTAGATCAGCAGCTCCCCACTGCCTGTTACCTCTGCTGGGTCTCCAGCCGGTTCTTGGTGCGGTTGGATTCCTCCAGCTGCCCCTGCAGCTCGGCCAGCTGCTCCCGGTACGTCGACTCCTGCACGCACAGCATCTTGTTCTCGTGCTGCAGGCGCACGATGGTCTCCCTGGGGTTGGGGAGAGGGGGGAGGTCAGACGGCCTAGGGGCCCCGCAGCCAGCCTTCCAGCCAATGCCCCTGCCGCAGCCTGGGGTGCAGGTGCCGCCCCTGGGGGACTACAAGTCCCAGCATGCAACACTGGGTCTCAACCCAAGAACCAATCACCAGCTTGGCTTGAGCTGCAGCATTGCATGCTGGAACCTGTAGTCTCCCAGGGGCTGCGGCTTGTCATTGGGGCATCTACAAGCCACCCTTTGACTACTCACATCCCTCTGCAGTCGCTAGTTCAGCCAGCCCGGGCAGAGGCTTGGGGACGCCCCAGCAACCGGGGGGGCGGCAGATGGCCCAGGTGGGGGATGCACGTGGCTCTTCACAGCCGGCCCTGGGGCAGGCTGGGAGACCCCTCGCTAAGGTGGGAGGTGCAGCCATGCTAAGAGCCAACACTTGCCCCCCTGCCGGGGCGCTGGGAGTTACCCTCCCTGCAGGCAGCCCGGCTGTGCAGCTCCGTGCCCAGGATCGTGCCCCCCTCCAGCCCAAAAAGTCACTCCCCCGAGGAATTTAACCCCTTCACTCCCGGCTGCGCAGACAGCTGGGAACAGCTCATGGGCCTGAAGGTCAGCAGCAGAGACCCTCCCCCCAAAGGGGACTAGCGAGATTCTGCAAACACAACCCCCCCATCCTCCCAAGGGTACGGTGGCCTAGAAGTGCCAACACAACCACACCCCTCTAGCCCGACAGTTGCAGGGCGGGAGCCTACTTGAGTTCAGTCGGCAAGATCTCAGCGGCCAGGTTGTCCATGGGAGAAGAGGCTCTGTCCAGCAAGGCATCTGCAAGAGGAAGGAGGGGGTATGGGGAGGGGGGGTTATATGGAGGAGCAGGGACCAGCCCTGACTTGGCAGATCTCTACTAGCCCCAAGCACGGGGGTGGGGGGAAATTCTCCTCTGCCCCCGCCCGGGACTAGGAACGCGGAGATCCCAGGCTAGGGTCACAACCGGCAGCCTCCTGCTCTGGGCTCATGACATAGGCAGAGATTTCTGACGGCGTTCACGCCATTGAACAACGCCCCCCGTTCAGTGGGAGAAAGTTGAGCCCAGGTCATGGCCGGCCATTATCTGCAACAGCGGCCAGGGAGGAAAGAGAGAGGAAAGGAACTCCCCCAGCAGAGAGCTATGAATATCTTGCTAATGTGGGGCGGGGTCTCTTTCCTAGTGTCCCCCCTCCCCCAAGTTAGTTTATGTGCAGTAGCATGGGGCAGGGGCTCACTTAGGAATGGGATACAGTCTGTGTAATAGCCTATAAGGGTGCATGCACTCTTCCCCACACTACCCAAGTTCTTGGATTCAATATCTTGTGGCAATGAGTTCCACAGATTCTGCATCAGTTAAAAAATAACCAATGAATTAGAGCTGGTCAGAAAATGGGGGGGGGCGAGGGGGGGAGAGTTTCAACTAAAATAGATTAAAGATTTCAGGGGTTTTAGCCAAAATATTTCAGATTGAGAAGTGCCACTGCAATGCCTCATGGGAGTTGTAGTTCAGGTGTCTTGTTCTACCATTCGGGCCAGGCTCCCTGATGGGACTGCATGTCCCCCACCTGTCCCCATGAGATGAGACCGTGGTGCATCATGGGAGAAGTAGGCTGCCTGGGGAGCCCAGCCCATGGAGGAAAATAAGGAAACAGAACTATACCTACAGGTCTTCATTCTTCTCTCTGGGCCAGGTTCCACAGCTGGCCCACTCTCCCATGATGCACCTTGATCTCGCCCCACAAAGAGGGCAGGTGGGTGCATCATGGGAAATGTAGTGCCACCAAGGAGCTCGGCCCATAGAGGATATGAGGAAACCAAACTTCAACTCCCACAAGGCACCATGGCGGCGGCACAGCCAATCCGCCTCTTTTGACTGAAATACACAATTTTCCCACGGAAAGCAGGTGCCTGTCCGCCCAAACTTCCCTTCTCCACAAAAAAAAGTGACTAAAAAATGGTGACCAGCCCCACAACAGGCACTTCCAACAAAGAGCCGGATCGAATTCCATTCTCCAGGCCCTCACACCCAGCTGACGAAAAGGCAGTTGGAACGTTCCCAGCGGGAACAGGCCGTGCTAAGGCGAATGGAGGTGGACGTGCCCTGCTGGTTACCGCTCGCCTTCCATCAGCTGATAAGCTGCTGTGAGATTGCGGCGGACAATGCAGCTTGTAGTCAACGAGGAAGAAGGAAAAAAAAAAACAGGAGGTTCTCGGCTTGTTGGTGGTGCAGATTCCTGTCCTAGGGTGTGGAGCTGAGTCACGTGGAAACGCAGCTTCTAATCGAGGCTGTGACTGTCCTTGGCTTTATTCCTGATCTCAGCAAATTGCCTGAGGCTAGACCAGCCCGGTGCTGGTAGCTGCGTCTCCAGCTCTGGGCCTGTTTGTAAGGGCTCTGAATTACAGCGAGTCCCTGGGACAGCGGGTTTGGGTTGAGCTGCAGTTAGAGCAAGAGGTTTTACAGCTTTTTAAGCATCACGCGGTTGTGGGCGCTCAGCACCTCGGAAAAGTCAGACCCTGGGTGGCACGAGTCAGATCCCCAAAAGTCTGAGCCCCCCCCACCAAACAGAGGCGACTTCCCAGCACTTATGGCTTCAAGGGTAGCCTGAAGATGCCCCAGTGCAGGGATGGCTGCCTGAGTCTGCTGAGAGCCTGAACCAGCTGCGAGAGGCACGAACTGACATCTCGTTAAGGTGTTGGCGCGAACCGTCGTTATGTTTCAGCGCTGAAGTCTGTCCTCTCCCTGCTTCAGGCCAGGCAGGAGAGGGGCACTTGCAGCAGGAGATGCAGCCGCTACTCCCGCCCCCAAGTCCCCCCCACAGCCCCAGATGGTTCCTATTCCAACATGGCTGCACCCACCTGCTTGGCTCAGGCACGTCTGCTGCACTTGGGCGCATCTCAGCTCCTCGTTGGCCTCGCGGAGGGAGTGCCGCTCCTCAATCAGGCGCTGCGGGGGGAGCAGCTGGGGGTCAGCAGAACCCTTCACCCAGGCGGAGAGCAGGGTCGACTTGCTCCCAAACCTGGGACTTGCCTCGCTCCAAACCTGGGACTCGCCCTGTCCGGGCGGTCGGCTCTAACCGCTATGTGCCACGCCACTCCCCTCCCGGAGCTGGGGATACCCGGGAATTCCAACTCCCAGCCCCCCCGCCCCCAGTCTCCCCCTTTAGCCACTAGATCCCGCCTCACTTCCTTCTCCTTCACCAGCGCCTCGAACTTCTCCTTCAGGTTCCTGAACTCAAACTGCCACTTCTCAGCCTTCAAGGCCTCCTCCGAGTGTTTGCTGTGCAGCTCGCGCACCTGTGGGGCGACAGGGACGGGGTTCGATGCGGCCACTGCTCCTGGGTGCAGACCAAGGTGCCCCCCAGATGGGACGCCAGCAGATGAGGGAAACCCCCTTGCACCCCGCAGAGAAGTGGGGAAGGGGAGAACCTCTACTGGAGACGCCAGGCCCCCCCACTCCGCCCAGGGGGCCCCAGCCGCACCGCCCACCTGTCTCTTGTGGGTCTCCAGCTGGGAGCGGACGGCGTTGGCTTTGCGCAGCTCCTCCTCCAGCTCGCAGGTGCGCTGCATGTAGACCGTGTTCCGCTCCTCCAGCAGCCGCACCTGCCGCCGCAGGTCGCCCAGGTCCTCCAGCTTCTTCTTGTAGGCGTCCACCGCGGCCTCCAGCTTGCCCACCTTGTCCGAGGAGTGCCTGCCAGGGGCGGGAGGAGCTCGGCCGTTAGCCGGGGGCCCGGCATGCAGTGTACATGCAAGTTCTAGCCCCTCTGGGGCTGCCGCAGATCACTGGGTTATTGGGAGTGGGCCAGGGGAAGAATCCGCTGCGCCCTGGCTCCCAGCTCAGCCCCCCACTGTAACCCACTGGACCTCAACCCCCCTCCCCCAGAGCCAGGAGTCCTGGAAGGACCCCGACACGCTCTCCACTCCAGGGAGAAGGGCCACGCTGGGTCAGACCAACGGCCCATCTAGCCCGATAGCCTGTCTCCCGACAACGGTCTGCGCCAGACGCTTTAGAGGGAACTAAGAGAGCAGAGCGATTCTCAGGTGCTCCGTCCCCTGTCCCAGAGATTTAGGGACACCCAGAGCGTGGGTGGTTTGAACAGCTGCTGGGCCCAAGGCCAGCAAACCCAACCCGAGGGCACAGTCTTGCCTTGCTCAGTGGGCCAGCCGTGCCTCTATCCCCATCTGGTGAGCGGGGAATCCAACCAAGACTCCCTGGGACCAGAAACCCAGCTGCTCCCACCGGAGTTAGAGGAGTTCCTCCGGTAGCTAGCAGTAGTAGGCTCTTATCCTCAACGTGGAGTGCTCTGTGCACACACAGGGAGTAGGAGAAGAGAAGAGAACAACATGCCCTTAACCAGTGCGATTGCGTCAGAATCTCGCCGGGGGAGACTTCCTGCCTGACCCTTGCCCTGGGGCATGAGGGTTACCCCCCACCCCATCTTAGGGTGCTCTGGTTACCCATCTGCTGGGCAGGTGTGGGGGTGGGAATCCCATCAGACCAGGGCTCTCACCTCAGCACGTCCATCTCGTCCTTCAGGGCCTGGGCCTCCTCGGCCAGACTGCTCAGCTCCTCGTTCCGATGCTGCAGCTCCTGCACCTCCCTCTCCAGCTCCTCACAACGCATGCGGAAGTCCTCCTTCCCACTCTCCAGCCTGCATGGGGTGGGCAGCCCCAGGTGAGACGCCAAACCTAGCTCCCCAGCTCTAACCCCTAGGCCCCACTCCCCCTCCCCGAGCCGGTAACCGAACCCAGGAGTCCTGGCTCCCCAGCTCTAACCCCTAGGCCCCAATCCCCCTCCCCGAACCGGGAACCGAACCCAGGAGTCCTGACCCCCAGCTCTAACCCCTCGGCCCCACTCCCCCTCCCCGAACCGGGAACCGAACCCAGGAGTCCTGACCCCCAGCTCTAACCCCTCGGCCCCACTCCCCCTCCCCAAGCCGGAAACCGAACCCAGGAGTCCTGGCTCCCCAGCTCTAACCCCTAGGCCCCACTCCCCCTCCCCGAGCCGGGAACCGAACCCAGGAGTCCTGACTCCCAGCTCTAACCCCTCGGCCCCACTCCCCCTCCCCGAGCCGGGAACCGAACCCAGGAGTCCTGGCTCCCCAGCTCTAACCCCTAGGCCCCACTCCCCTCCACCCCTACCTGAAGGTCTCCTCCTGCAGCTGTGTGATCTGAGCCTGTAACAGGAGCAGCCTCTTGCTGCCCGTATCTGACTCCAGCCGGTTCTTCTGCTCCTTCAGGGTCTTGTTCTCCAGGGTCAGGGTGTTCTTCTCTTCCACCAGCACGGAGATCTGCGGGCCGGGAGAGGGCGTCAGAACCCCCGGGCGGTGGGGATCAGGAGATACCCCTCGGCTCCTCAGCACACTGACCTTTGGATTCGGTGTGTCCCGGAGCCAGCTGCTTCCGCTCACCCCATGCTCGGTGCACTAGCGCGAGTGGGGCTACACACAGGGCTCCTCCGAGACCAGTCAGAGCTGGGGAGGAAACCCAGGAGTCCTGGCTCCCAGCCCTGTGCTCAGACTGGGCCTTTGCAATGCAGAATTGGTGAACTCCGGGCAGCTTCCACTCCACAGTGGGGCCCTCGGACCCACTCCGATGCACCCAGGAACGTCGTACCTGCCAGCGCGGGGGGATGGCTCGGGACTTGGCTGCGTGCCCCCCAGCACTTCCTGGTAGCCTGGATTCAGGCTGTCTACGGCCACACTTACACCACAGCCTCCCACCCACAGGAGTAGACTCTGGCGGGGGGATAAGGTTCCCCGTTACCCGCTCTCCCAAGGGGGTCAGAGCTCCCCTAAGCCTGGCATCTGAGTTAGGTCTTTGACTCTAGGCGTCGGGGTGGGCTGTACCCCTTTGTGAAAAGAATGGATGGGGATACAAAATCAAGGCACTCCCACCCTTTCAGGGCAGGGTCACCGCTCTCCAGGGGATCAAGCCCAGGGCAGAGGATGTGGCAGGCTGCCTGGTACACGCCTTGAGTAGGTGAACCCCAGATACTGGATGTCCTCCACAGCTAGGGAGCAGTGGCACTAGCCGGTCTAACTCTGGCTACCCTTGTTAGACAAGCAAGCATCCAGTCCCCTCTTCTGAATAGCTCGTGGCCTCAACGCCGTCATGTGGCAGTGAGTTCCACAGGCCGATGACTGGGAAAGAGCGTCTTTCTGTTGATCTGCGAAACTGGAAGGCCATCAATTCAAACCAGAGCATCCCATCACTCTGGTGCTGCTGGAGAAGGGAGAGCAGATGCTCTCCACCTCACTACTCTACCCCAGTTGTTTTAGATTTGATTTATCACGGCCCCCTCTTACTGCAGCTCATCACTGAGGGGAAGCCCGCTCTTTCCACAGAGAGTTTTCCCAGGCCTCAGATAATTCTAGTCCCCTTCCTTGGAACCCCCATAATTCAGCAATACGCTTGTAGAGACGTCGACCCCCCAGGGAGTCCCCCAGGCTTTGCGGAGAGGGGCAGACAGTCTGGAGAACAGAGATCCGATCAGGAGCTCTGTGAGAACGTGAGTAGGTAAGTGAGCCATGCCAGGGCCGTGTTAAGCAGCTGGCATTTATCAGTTCCGTGACACACATGCTCATGCAGAGAAACGAACGCGACGGGCGGCACAGCTTTGTCAGTAGCTCTGTTATCGCAGGGGGAGAGGGGGGGGGGTGGGGGCGAACGGCCAACTCACCTTCCCGCAGGGGAACCGCGTCTCCGGGGATACGTTAGCACCTTACGGGAGCAAAGGGGGCGGTTTATGGAGAGCGGGCGGTTGGGGGACCACTGTGCTTCGCACCGCAAGGTGGGGCGGGGGGGGGCAGCTCTTGCTACATGAACATCCCCTGACCCCCTGCAACCAGGGAGCGAGGATTCCCCCATCTATCCTGGTGTCGCGTCTCCACCTGGTCAGTGTCAGGGGCTTTGGAGCCACCCAGGAGCCCGACTCTTCCCGCCCCCTCCGTGCGCACACACAGCTGAGGAATCGCTAGGATGGCTACAGAGGCTCAGCTACCTGCAGCAAGGAGTTCCCCAGGAGGCATACACAGCACAGAGCTGGGTTTCCTTCTCCCCCCCCCTTGCTGCCTTCATATCACTGCGGATCTGTTCTCACATTAGGGGCTGGAGGTAAACAGGAGCCTGATTGCCGTATTGCTGCTAATACCAGGTCTCTCCGGCCACTTGCTACGCCTCGCCTGGCTCTGGGGTAGCCATGTTGGACCCCCGAGGGGCAGGGAGATGGCCAGGGTTGCATGGCCACTCAGCGGCAGAGCCGAACAACAGGACCCAGCCAGGCAATCTGTGCTGAGGGCACCCGCCCAGAAGGCCTGGGTTCGATTCCTGGCTCTGCTACCGCCTCCCTATTGGAGTCACTTCATCTCTACCTCAGTTTCCCCCCTCCGAAGCAGGGGGAACAGTCCTTCCGTTCCCCCCACCCTTTGCTCGGCTACGTAGATTGAGCAGGGACAGCTGCTCAATGCACGTACAGCACCAAACACAACAGGACCCCAGCCGTACAGAGAAGGCAGGGGTCCTGACTGAATCCCTCACCAGACTGATAACCCGCCCCACCCCTCCCAAAACATATCCAGCAGCAGAGCTACACCACTGGGGGGGGGGGTGGAAGATGCAGAGGCCCACACACCACGCAGCCCCGGAGCAGACACACTGCAACCACAAGCCAGCCGGGGAGGAGACACCCAGAGAGCACAGACGGGACCATTGGGGGGTGGGCGGGTTCCTCGGACCCGCACGACAGCTGCTGCAGCAGGGATCGAACCGGGGACGCCCGGAGCCCCTTCGGCTTGAACTGGAGTCTCAAGGCTCTGGAGCCAAGAGAGCAGCTGTGGGCCGGGCCGAGACACAGCTGCGTTGCCTGGGGTCCTTTGGAAGCCGGCTAGTCACCCCCCAGCCCAGAGCCAGGCCGGCGAGGAGCCCACCTGTTGCTCCAGTTCCTGGCAACGCTGCCGCATGTCATCCGGTTCCTCCAGGTCCTCGCTGAGGAAATAGTACTTCCGGGACTGCAGGACAGAGGGGCCACGTCAGAGAAGGGGGAATCACACAGACAGATCCCAGCCCAGCACCTCTCCCACCCTGCGGGGGATCAGGAGCCCTGCAGCCAGAGACGCTCCACACACCCCCCTCCTGGCAAGTCACGGCCACAGCCCCGGAATTCTCCCTTCTTTTACAGGTGGGGAAACTGAGGCACGGTACCTGGCTATCGAAGTTGCCGTATGTCTCGGAGGCCAACGTGTCCAGTGGGTCCTTGGTCATCAGCTGCAGGAGAGAAAAGGTTACGGATGTTCAGGAGGCAGCTGACCGATGGGCCAGCACAGAGCCAGGCGGCAGCTCCACGGTGCTGGTTTGCACTGGGGGGGGGGGTGAGAGAGCCCACTGTGCCCCCCCGCCCCCCAACCCAGCCGGCCCCAGCTCACCTCCTGAATGGCAGCCATAACCACGTGCTGGACGGACTCCTCCAAGGTCATGATCTGCTGGACGTGCTCTGGGACGGAGGGAGGGCAGCCGCTGAGTCCCTGCCCCTCTTCCACCTGCCCCCCCGTCCAGCATGAACCCCCCTCCCCCCGCACAGCCCGGGGGCCAACCCCCATCTCGGGGGTGCGGATGCCAGCCCCCCACCCACGCAGCATGGGCACCCAACCCACACGCCCACATCAGAGCCCTCTGTGCCAGGCGCCGTGGGGCTGAGGGCAGGAGGCACAGAGCAGGAGCCCCCAGGGTAATTCCACAGAAGGATCCCTGTGCTGTGGGGCAGAAGGATTTTTTTTTTTTGGGGGGGGGGGGGGGGAGCTGGGATTCGATCCCCTCCCCTGCACTAGCCACGCTTTTTGGGGACCCCAGAATGCCACCTTCCAAAAATCACATGCAACAGAGCACATGGAGAGACACCCCCCCGGGCAGGGAGTAACCACCTGCCTCTCCCCCGCCCCGAGCCGAGCCAAGCCCCCCCGCCCCCCAGTCTCACACCTTGCTTCTTCTCACAGCTGATGGCACACCCCAGCACCAGCTGCAGCAGTTTGCCCAGCTCCGAGGTGTCCGAGAACTCCCCGATCAGGTTGACGTCGGGCAGGTGGCGCTCTGAGATCTGGTGACCCAAGACCTGGGGGAGAGATGGAGGGGTCTGGAGAGGCAGGGGGGGCCCAGAGACACCCCCTGCCCCTCCTCCCTACCTGCTCGAGCTGGCGCCCAAGGGGGTCAGGGCACAGACCCACCGGACTGTAGCTTCCAGGCTGACCTACCAGAGCCCCCCCGGGCCAGGCCTATTGGGGTAACATCCAGGGAGAGTGAGGGCACCATCCAGGGGTCGTTGGAATGGGGCCGTCTCCCCCCCACCCCCTCAGAAAGGGCAGTGTGGTCTAGTGCACGGGGCATGGGCTAGGAATCAGGACACCTGGGTTCTAGTCCCGGCTCTGCCATGGACCTTGGGCAAGTCGCTGTCCCTGTGTGCCTCAGTTTCCCCTCCCGTCCTGTGGGACTCTAGACCACGAGCTCTGCAGGGCAGGGGGCTGATCTCAGCTGGGGCCCTGTAGGTGCTACCGTAGGACACCTAATAGCCGCCCCCCCCTTCCCTCTCCGGAGAGGGGGACACTCACATCTTGGCAGTACTCCAGCACACTCTGTAGGATCTTTTTCAGGTTGCTCACCTGGAAGAGAGCGTTGCAGGGTTCTAGTGCCGCCCGCGCCGGATCCAGACAGGACCCCCCCCACCCCCCTCCCCCGGCTGGGATCTCACTGGGGGCAGTGCTGAGAACCCACCACCCTGCTCCGGCGGCTGCCAGAGCACACCGGCGCTCGGCCTGGGGAGGGCACCACGGCTGGCTCGTAAGCAGGGTGGGGGGCAGCCAAGCCCCCAAAGAAGATGGGACCAGCCAGCTGGGAAGTTGCAGAGTGGGGAAGGGCTTTAGCTCCCCCACCCCAGGGCAACTTCCTGCCCCCCAGATCCTACAGTCCTGGGGGAATGTGAACAGACTGGGACTGTCCACACCCAGCCCTACCTGAGAGGATGCCAGGGCCTTCGCAATTGGGTGTGTGTGGGGGGGTGAAGAGATAGTTTAAAACTCCCCCCCCCCTCCCCATTTTAAGGGAGCCGGTTACCTTGAGCCTCCAGTTGTCGCTGGTGTCATCTTTGATCCGCAGCAGCCAGGCCTCGTTGAACCAAGAGGAGTCTCTGAAAGGGAGGAAGGGGCAGGGCAGGGTGGAATTGGGGGGGGGCATGGAATGGGGGGGAGGAATTCCTGGACCGACTGGAGCAGCTGCCACCTCGGGGCAGGATTCAGTTTCCCTGCTGGCCGCCCACGCCCAGGGCGGGGATCTGGAATCTTGCTGGGACAAGGGGGGGGGGCGGACATGGGCATCAGCTCCACTGTCCTCCCGACAGGCCCCTTGCTCCGAAATCCTCGCCCCCTCCCCCCCCCGCCCCGGGAGCCCAAAGCACCAGAGAGCCAAGCCCAGTCGCCTCCGGGGCTGGTCAGAGAGGGATGAGCCCCACTCAAGCCTCCCCCCCCCATCGCCCCGTCAGCCCTGCCACCCACTCTAGCTTTGGACATCTCCCGTCTCTGGGGGGTGCAAGCCGGTACTTACATCCTGTGCAGGACCTGGGCAATGGGGACCCCGCTGGTCAGATCCTGGTAGGTATGGCACGGAGACGGGACACCGAAGGTCTGCAGCTGGGGAGGGGGACACAGAGGCGGCTCAGTGAGGCAGGGAGCGAATGAGATTTGGGGGGGGACAGGAAAAGCCGCCCAGAGACCCAGCAGGGGTAACCCCGCACGCCAGGCGAGCGGCCGGCACAGAGGATCGAACCTGGGACCTCTGGATTCATACTGCCAGAGCCAGCTTGTCACCATCCCTCCCTCCCACCAGGGAACACTCCAGAGCAGGGGCAGTCTATGGGGCTGACAGTTCGGGACGTCCAACCCCAGCAGAAGCTGGAGGGAGACACAAGGAACTTCCCCACCTCCAGGGCAGCCAGCCAGCACCCCCACCCTCGGGCAGGTTCAGAGCCAGTGCCCCCTAGAGGGGAAAGGCCCCATAGCCCGGCTCAGGTGTCACCCAGAGACGAATCCAGATCCTAGTCGTTCACCTTCCCCGCGGGCCGGTCGTGCCCACATCCCACCCCCCAGAACCGGCCTTCCCGGCCGCGGGGGCACAGACCCACCCTCTCCAGCACACTGCACAAGACAGGCAAGGAGGATCCCAGAGTTACAGCCTCCCCCAGATCACGCTGGGCCGAGGGATGGGACCAGCCACCCTCCCCCACTAATCCATCCGCTGTAATCCTTCCCTCCATCCGCCCCCTGCCCCCCAGAAATCCGGCACCCCAAACCAAGAAGGAACCAGCCGCTCCCCCAGCACCCGAGTAGGATTTCCCATCCGGGCGGCGACAGGACGCTCAATCCAGCCAGCACCTGCCTCCCTCTGCATGTGGCAGGTTCCCCCTTAAACCTACCCCCAGCCCCCTAGAGAGACCCCACTCCGGCCTGGGACCCGGCTTCAGTTTCTAGCCACCTGTTCCAGATGCTTCCCTGAGACCCCGCTCCCGCTTTGGGGTGGTGCTGGAGGGATCTAACTTCCAGTGTCCGTTTCCCCCACACACACACAAGAGGCAGGAGCTCCCAGCCAGCCCCACTGCCAAGCAGGGGCCCAGGGGGCAGATCTGGCTACAAAGGCACAGGGCAAACGGGGGCAGGGCCCCTTCATTCCCTGCCACTTCGGAAAGGGGTAGAAAACACCCCCTTCGCCCCAAGCAGCAACAGCCCCTCCCCGGCTGGCTGGCTACAGACTTAACCAGGCAGCATCAGGGCTCCTGTGATCTCCAGGGGGCCAGACTAGATAATCTAACAGTCCTTTGCAGGCTCCCCCCTCGCCCCCAAACCCCATCCCGTCCCCAGAGGGCCCCCCCCCCACTCCCCCTCCTCCAGCCCAGGGGCAGTTATAGGTCTCTGGTGCCCCCACGGTCTCACAACGGTGGCTTATGCAGCTCCTGCTCTCATGAACTTCAGCCACACTGGGGGGGTTCTCAGCGTGCGTTCCTGTCTCACCTGGAGACAGGTTGAGACCCAGCAACTCGTTTCATAGAGGGGCCACTGAGCGGTCATCGGCTGGAGTGATTTTCTGTTGTCTCCCCACCCCCAACAGTTCAGAATCAATGCCCTGGAGGGGGACGGCCCCGTGTCCCATTCCGGACCCCCTGAGCCAGCCAGCCCCCTTGCCCTGGGGCCGGATCAGAGCCTAGAGGGCACAGGCCCCATACCCCATTCCCCAACCCAGCACTACAGCCAGACTCCCCCCAGCCCCAGGCATATTAACTGCCCTGCTACTGCGGTGCGGTCATTAGTTAACGGGGTTATTACGGCGGCCGAGACCAGATCGTGATGCGTACAGCTCCTAGCACACCGCCAGGAGCAGACCCCGCCCCCGCGCCGAGGAGCTAACCATCGACAGGACGTTTCTGCAGTGGTTTATGACTGAGGTGCAGGGCAGTGACTGGCTCGCCCGGGGCGTGCTACCGGGGAGGGGTGTTAAAAGCCTGCTCCCAGGGCAGAGCTAGAGGCACTGGTGCTGTGTAACTGCCCGGGACGGTACCAGGGGGTTGGGAAGGGTCTGGCTGGAGCCGCCCGAGCTCAGAGGAGGACCCAGTAAGACGGCCGAACTGGCAGGTGGAGCGTGTGAACCCGGCACAGGTCTGCAGGAGGCAGACAAGGGGGCGAAGCAGGAGGGCTGCAGCCCAGGCCCCGTGGCACGCCCTGAAGGAAGCGTGGGACCCCTTGGGGGCCTGGCCCACTGACAGGGGTGCACCAAGGGACCGTTTAAAAGTACTACCCTGACCCCTGGATCCGTGACTCCAAGGTGGGGGAGAAGCGCAGAACACACAAGCCCCAGGCGGCAGAGTCCCCGTGGCCGGATCTCCCAGCGCCCCAGCAGGTCTGGCCGGGTTTTCCCAAAACACAGGACTTGACCGGGGCAGCTTTGATCTCCCAGCTTCATAATCCTCCCTGGCAGGGCTGGGCAGAGACACAGGAACGGCGTAATCATGGTCATGCTGGGCCACCTTGTCCCCCACCCCCATTTCTCTCTGGTACAAGTCATCCTGCTTGTCGTGCCACCAGAGGTATTAGCCAGGGCACCGCTGCGTGAGGGAAGCTCACAGCGCCAGGGTCCGTGGCTTCCTGCAGACCTGTGCTGAGTTCCCCGTTCCGCCCGCTGGGGGTGGGACGGGAGGGATCAGTTGTTGGGGCCTTGGGCTGTTTTCAGCCAGACCTCTCGGCCTGTTCACCCCACCCAATAACCCCTCCCCTCCCGGATCTGCCCCAACAGAGCTTCCTAGCCCGCTGCGCTCCCCGGGTAGCAATCCCCAGACGAGCCAGACGCTGCCCTGCCCTCCAGAAAACGCCCCGTCATCCTGGGGGCGAGACGGAGTCACACGGTGGGGGGCAGTCCCTGCTTGGGTCAGCGCTCCCTTCGCATCTCCTGCTCCAGCGAGGTGCACAGGAGGCTGTGAACATCAGCAGGCAGTGCCCCGGGTGCTGGGGGGGAGAGGGGCACAGAGGGCATGGGGGGAAACTGATGGGTCTGGAGCACTGTAACAGGGCCTGATGTAACACAGCCGCTCAGGTTGTGGGCGTGGTACAGTAGGGCTTGAAGTGAGGAATGGGATGTGTGGGTCTGGAGGGATTGGGGGGGGGGGGGTGTTGAGCATACAGACTCCCCCCTCACCCTACACAGGGGGGGCACCCCACAGGACTGGAACTTGGCTGTGACACTCAGAGGGGCAGGGTGGATGGGGGGGGGGGGGGGACAGGACAGGAGTATAACCTGTGCACAAGAGGGGCCTGCTTGGGGGGCATTGCCCATAGCAGAGAGCTGGAGGAAACCCAGCCAGTACAGACCCACAGCACCAGGGCAGGGGAAAAGGGGAGAATGGGGGGTGGAACTGCCCAGGGTTAGCCCCCCCCCCCACTGATGGAAAGGACACAGCCATAACCAGGGGCAGCCCCCCATTCCCAGCTCCTATCACCCCACAGCCCAGTCGCCTCACCCCCCCCACAGCCTGGGGGCAACATCCTCCTCCTCCCCCCCCCCGCCCAGGGCCCCCCCAGCCTGGGGCCAACATCCTCCTCCTCCCCCCCCACCCAGGGCCCCCCACCAGCCTGGGGCCAACACCCTCCTCCTCCTCCCCCCCCCCGCCCAGGGCCCCCCCCAGCCTGGGGCCAACACCCTCCTCCTCCCCTCCCACCCAGGGCCCCCCCCCCCCCACAGCCTGGGGCCAACACCCTCCTCCTCCTCCTCCTCCTCCCCCCCCCCACCCAGGGCCCCCCCCCCACAGCCTGGGGGGGGCAACACCCTCCTCCCCCCCCCCCCAAGAGTCCCCCCACAGCCTGGGGGGCCAACACCCTCCTCTCCCCCCCCCAGGGGCAGCCCCCCTCACCCAGGTGAGCAGGGAGCCGCACAGCTCCGCCTTGTCCACGCTCATGGCTCCGGCCGCCCCCCGGGGCCAGGCACGATCCAGCCGCCGAGCGCCTCGGTCCGCCAGCACCATAGACACCGGGACCCTTCCCGCCTAGAGCGACCGCGCCTGGCACACGTCGTCCCCTCCGCCCACAGCCGACATCTTTAGCCCGGGCAGGCGGCGCTCTAGCGTAGCGCTGGGCTGGGAGTCTCTATGGCGAAAGGACGTTCTAGGGACGTGGAGGGTTGTTCTCTATGGTCTCTTTGCTGGACATTAGAGGGGACTATTTATCATAGAATCACAGAAGATCAGGGTTGGAAGGGACCTCAGGAGGTATCTAGTCCAACCCCCCGGCTCAAAGCAGGACCAATCCCCAACTAAATCATCCCAGCCAGGGCTTTGTCAAGCCGGGTCTTAAAAACCTCTAAGGAAGGAGATTCCACCACCTCCCTAGGGAACCCATTGCAGAGCTTCACCACCCTCCTAGTGAAATAGTGTTTCCTAATATCCAACCTGGACCTCCCCCACTACAACTTGAGACCATTGCTTCTTGTTCTGTCATCTGCCACCACTGAGAACAGCCGAGCTCCATCCTCTTTGGAACCCCCCTTCAGGTAGTTGAAGGTGGATATCAAATCCCCCCTCATTCTTCTCTTCTGCAGACTAAACAATCCCAGTTCCCTCAGCCTCTCCTCATAAGTCATGTGCTCCAGACCCCTAATCATTTTTGTTGCCCTCCGCTGAACTCTTTCCAATTTTTCCACATCCTTCTTGTAGTGGGGGGCCCAAAACTGGACACAGTACTCCAGATGAGGCCTCACCAATACCGGATAGAGGGGAATGATCACGTCCCTCGATCTGCTGGCAATGCCCCTACTTATACAGCCCAAAATGCCGTTAGCCTTCTTGGCAACAAAATGACACTGCTGATTCATATCCAGTTTCTTGTCCACTGTAACCCGTTGGTACCTTTCTGCAGAACTGCTGCCTAGCCACTCGGTCCCCAGCCTGTAGCAGTGCCTGGGATTCTTCCGTCCTAAGTGCAGGACTCTGCATTTGTCCTTGTTGAACCACATCAGATTTCTTTTGGCCCAATCCTCTAATTTCTAGTTCCCCCTGTATCCAATCCCTACCCTCCAGCATATCTACCACTCCTCCCAGTTTAATGTCATCTGCAAACTTGCTGAGAGTGCAGTCCACGCCATCCTCCAGATCATTAATGAAGATATTGAACAAAACCGGCCCCAGAACCGACCCTTGGGGCACTCCGCTTGAAACCGGCTGCCAACTAGACATGGAGCCCTACACACCCCATCTATCTATCTATCTATCTATCTATCTATCTATCTATCTATCTATCCCCATCCACCCCCTCTATCTATCTATCTATCCCCACCCACCCCCCTCTATCTATCCCCATCCACCCCTTCTATCTATCTATCTATCTATCTATCTATCTATCTCACCTTTTCAGAATCCAAAGAATCTCATACCCAGGATTGAGCGTTAGAGGCAGCATTTGGGTTGTTGTTGTCGTCCCCCCGGACAATACCCCCCAGTGACACACCCAACCCCTAAGGGTGCGTCCACACCGCATTGTAAACCTGGGTTTCCAATTGCTGGCCCTGGGTCTCACAGTCGCGCTGACTGGTCCGCACTGTGCTCTGCAGCCTGGCTTGACCTGCATCCACACTGCGTAACAACCGGGCTTGCTCTGAGACTCCCCCCCCCCCCCCCCCCCAGCAGGGTCCTAGGAACAGGGTCCGAGCGCTCGATGACTCCTCGTGGGATGACTTGTGTGTGGACAGAACCTGAGTCAGATCCCGGGTTTAGTGTGAGGTGGAGACAAACCCCCAAGGGTCTCATGCTGCCTTGTGGAGTTTGCAGCCCAAGCACGGGGCTGGGGGACGGAAGGGGGGTGGACACTTCACAGCCTGTTGGTGCAGGGGGCTGTGGGCCCATTGCAGCACCAGGGGGCGCCAGGTGCCTTGCAAACTGCCCCAGACAGCAGAGGGCAGGAATGGGGAGGCCAAAAAGAGGCTTGTGCTGTGGGGAGAATAGAGTGACACAATGGGGGGAGGCTGCTTCTCTGGAGGCCCCCAGCACCCATCCCCTTCCTGCCCCCCTTTGGTGCCAGCAGAACTAGCCAAGCTTCCGAGGGGGGTGGGGTGGGGTGGGGGGAGTTGTGGTTCTGATGCACTGTTCGCCCCATGGCAGCGCCCTGCCATCAGCCATGGGGGGGTGAGGGGAGAGGGACACGGCTGAGGGAGCTCCTCCCAGAGGGGTATCCCCCCATTGCGCCCCACTGCACCCCCCATCGCACCCCACAGCACTGCCCCATTACCTCACTGCTCCCACTCCTAGGCCATTTTCCCAACTGTGTATCACCCCAGAGGTGGGTGCATTGCTCTGACACTCGCTGCCCCAGCCACAGAGCAAAGGCCCCGTTGCCTGCAGCCACAGCAGTGGGTCCGAACAGTCTGCTGAGACCAAGGGGGGGGGGAGTACATGGGGTCAGGGTGGGGCAAGCGACGCTTGCCTAGCGCAGGGGGGTCGTTGGGGGGAGGATTCCCAGGAGAGGCTGATGGTTTTGGGGAAGTGGCAGCCCTGGGACTCCCCAGCCTCCTCTGATTTGCATAGCTGGAGGGGTGGGTCCAGGTTGGGGGGCTTCCCCCAGGGAGCTGCTTTGGGGAAGCTGAACTGCAGGAGTTCCCCGGCAGATGAATCAGAACCAGATTGGGACGGGCCCTTCGCAGCCTCGTCCAGCTGCCCAGTGGGGGCTGGGGTGTGTTCTGTTCTCCGGTGCCAGGGGTGTTTGCGAAGGACAGAGGGGGCAGGGAGCGGGGTGCGGCGGCTGTGGGGTGGGGAGGCACATGGGGTCGGGTTACAAATATTCTGTGTGCTAGGACTGGCAGATGGGAAAAGCAGGTGGTGTTAGCCAGGGCACTGCTGCGGGGAAGCTCACAGCAATGGGATCTGGGCTGGTGTTAGCCAGGGCACTGCTGCGGGGAAGCTCACAACTGGATAGAGAGACACCCCCCCTTATCCTGGGCATTCAGGGGTCCTTTTAACCCCCCGCCCCCTTCACTTTCCCCGCAGCGCGGCGGGGGGCGGCTGCGGCCCCACGGAGGCCGGGGCGCAGCCTTGGCGCCCTGCAGGGGGCGCTGTTGGGCAGTTCAAGGCTCCGCGCAGAGAAGGGCAGTGCTGAGCACTGGCCGCCAGAGGGCAGCACAGCACGGGAGACCGCGTCACTGCGGGTTAGGGCCCCGTTAACCCTTCACACACCAGGGTGGGCCACCGCGGCTGGTAGAGACAATTCTCCGTTACAGCCCTGCCCTCCCCTCCCCGGCGCTGTGAGCTTCCCCACAGCAGTGCCCTGGCTAACAGCAACCGAGATCCCAGGGCTGTGAGCTTCCCCACAGCAGTGCCCTGGTTAAGACCAACCGAGATTCCGGGGCTGTGAGCTTCCCTGCAGCAGTGCCCTGGTTAACACCAACCGAGATCCCAGGGCTGTGAGCTTCCCCACCGCAGTGCCCTGGCTAACACTAACCGAGATCCCAGAGCTGTGAGCTTCCCTGCAGCAGTGCCCTGGTTAATACCAACCGAGATCCCACCGCTGGGAGTTTCCCCGCAGCAGTGCCCTGGCTAATACCAGCCCAATCCTGGTGCTGGGAGCTTCCCCAGAGCAGTGCCCTGGCTAACACCAGCCCAGATCCCAGTGCTGGGAGTTTCCCTGTAACATCCCTCTCCACTTGCAGGAATGGGAGCGGGGGATTGTCTTTGTATTAGGATCCCCACCCTGGGTACAGGGGACTCCAGCTTCGCCTGCCTGCATAGAGGGAGGGGGAGCTCTGCAGAGCTGGGGTGAAGTGGAGGCTTGGTCCCTGTGGTCTGCATGGCCCTGGGCCTGGGGGATTTTTAGTGACATAGGGGCCTCTGTCCCACAGGGGACCGAGCTGAGACCCACTGATCTGGTGCCGGTGTGGAGCCGGTGCCCCCTAGAGGGGAAAGGCCCCATGTCCCGTTCCTTGACACCCCCCACCTGATTCTGTGCTCACCAGGCCGGGGTGTAGGGGGAAGGGAGAGGTGGCCCGTCCTGGCCGGGCTGGTTCCCTTTGGCTCTGGACAGATTAAAATAAAGCCTGGCTGAGGCAGAAACCGTGTCAGACCCCACCCCGCCCTGCTACCCCACCCCCGGACTTCCCCGCACCCCAGCTCTGCCGGCGCCCCTCACTCCCGACCCGCAGCCCTCTCCTCCCAGCTCTGCCGGCGCCCCTCAGTCCCAACCCGCAGCCCTCTCCTCCCAGCTCTGCCGGCGCCCCTCACTCCCGACCCGCAGCCCTCTCCTCCCAGCTCTGCCGGCGCCCCTAATCCCGACCCGCAGCCCTCTCCTCCCAGCTCTGCCGGCGCCCCTCACTCCCGACCCGCAGCCCTCTCCTCCCAGCTCTGCCGGCGCCCCTCACTCCCGACCCGCAGCCCTCTCCTCCCAGCTCTGCCGGCGCCCCTCACTCCCGACCCGCAGCCCTCTCCTCCCAGCTCTGCCGGCGCCCCTCAGTCCCAACCCGCAGCCCTCTCCTCCCAGCTCTGCCGGCGCCCCTCACTCCCGACCCGCAGCCCTCTCCTCCCAGCTCTGCCGGCGCTCCTCACTCCCGACCCGCAGCCCTCTCCTCCCAGCTCTGCCGGCGCCCCTAATCCCGACCCGCAGCCCTCTCCTCCCAGCTCTGCCGGCGCCCCTCACTCCCGACCCGCAGCCCTCTCCTCCCAGCTCTGCCGGCGCCCCTCACTCCCGACCCGCAGCCCTCTCCTCCCAGCTCTGCCGGCGCCCCTAATCCCGACCCGCAGCCCTCTCCTCCCAGCTCTGCCGGCGCCCCTCACTCCCGACCCGCAGCCCTCTCCTCCCAGCTCTGCCGGCGCCCCTCAGTCCCAACCCGCAGCCCTCTCCTCCCAGCTCTGCCGGCGCCCCTCACTCCCGACCCGCAGCCCTCTCCTCCCAGCTCTGCCGGCGCTCCTCACTCCCGACCCGCAGCCCTCTCCTCCCAGCTCTGCCGGCGCCCCTAATCCCGACCCGCAGCCCTCTCCTCCCAGCTCTGCCGGCGCTCCTCACTCCCGACCCGCAGCCCTCTCCTCCCAGCTCTGCCGGCGCCCCTCACTCCCGACCCGCAGCCCTCTCCTCCCAGCTCTGCCGGCGCCCCTCACTCCCGACCCGCAGCCCTCTCCTCCCAGCTCTGCCGGCGCCCCTCACTCCTGACCCGCAGCCCTCTCCTCCCAGCTCTGCCGGCGCCCCTCAGGCCTAACCTCCAGCCCCCCAAATGGGAACCTGGTGCATTAGATCCGCCCCTGCCCCAGTTCTCAGGATGGAAAACAAACTCCATGGGGGAGCGTTGGCCCAGGGCCGAACGTGTTATCAGGTGCCGTGACTCACGGGCGACTCAGCGACTGTCTGCTTCCAGCTTCCCCTTCCCTGCCCAGGCAATGCAGCATTAGCCATTCCAGGCTGCGTGTCCCCCCCCTCCCCCCCGCACCGCAGTGGGTCTCAGCACAGGGTGGGCTGTAAGGGTGGGCTATGGACCGGGCCTGGTAAGGGATAAATCAGCAGCCCCATGTGATTGGCCCCCTCTCAGCCCTGGAGCAGATCCCTGTAGGGCTGAGGTAGGGTGCCCAGATGTCCTGATTTTATAGGGACAGTCCCGATTTTGGGGGCTTTTTCTTATATAGGCTCCTATTACCCCCCACCCCCTGTCCCGATTTTTTACACTTGCTGTCTGGTCACTCTAGGCCAGGGGGCCAGGGGTAGGCAACCTATGGCACATGTGCCGAAGGCGGCACGCAAGCAGATTTTCAGTGGCACTCACACTGCCCGGGTCCTGGCCACCAGTCCGGGGGGGGGGGGGGGGGGGGGGGGCTCTGCATTTTAATGTAATTTTAAATGAAGCTTCTTAAACATTTAAAAAACCGTATTTACTTTACACACAATAGTTGAGTTCTATATTATAGACTTGTAGAAAGAGACCTTCTAAAAACGTTCAAATGTATGACTGGCACGCGAAACCTTAAATCAGAGTGAATAAATGAAGACTCGGCACAGCACTTCGGAAAGGTTGCTGACCCCTGCTCTAGGCTGAGGCCACCTCACATCCTACAGGGCCCTATCACCCAGCACTGAGAGGCAGCCACCTCTGGGGTGGGGCACAGCAACTGTTGACAGAAGCGTGGCAACCACACGCGACAGTTGAGGACAGGAAGTGAATAACCCTGGGTCCAGTTCGAAGCCCGGGCAGGAATTTCAGGGAACAGGAAGAATGGAATTAGCCCAGTTGGCGTGCGGCCAGGACAGCGGGGTTCACACCCCAGTACTTACAAAATGGGCTTCAAAGACCTGCAGCGTCAGGCCCTCAGGTTCACCTCCACAGCGCCCCCTGGTGCCATGCTGGGGCATTGGCGGTTAGCATTGACCGCTAGGGGAGAGGAACCCCTAGTGCCTGAGTGGCGGGTATGCAAGGGGAGAGCGCCCCCTGCTGCACAGCGCCCCCTAGTGCCGCAGGGGGATATGCACTGACTGCAAGGGGAGCGTGCCCCCTGATGAGCCCCTGCCCCGCTCCGTGTAGCAGGTCTCCCTTGGGCCGGCCCAGCCAGTCTGTGCTGAGGGGCGGAGGCCAGGTCGGCAGGCGTCGGAGCAGCGGGTGCTGCAGTCACGGGAGCCCCAGGCGGCCAACGCCCGGGTGATGCCGCCAGGGAGCCGGACGGGGCTGTCGGGGCGGCTGGGCTCCTACCTGCTCATTAGCTCTGGCTCCATAATGACCTTGAATTGCCTCTAATTACAGCCCAGGCTGGGGCGAGAACCAGCAGCTCACATGATCCCCACATGGGAAATCTGGTGGGGCCAGGGCGGGATCTGGGGGGGACTCAGAGACTGGAGGGTGGAGGCCGCCAGCCCAGTGCAGGGCCAGATTCGGGGGATGTAGCTGCCCGCGGGCGCATGCACCAACAGAGACTCATACACCTCCCCTGCCCCCCACCTGGGCATTTCCAGCCCAGCTGGCAGCCAGCCACCCTCCCAGCAGGGCCCAGCTGGCCTGAGACCCCAGCACCAACTCCCAGACCCAGGGGGTGGGGGTGATCCCCCCCCCCAAGTCAGGGGGAGCTGCTTATGCCCTGGAGGGCTGGGGGGATTGGGCCCTGTACCCGGCTGCTGCTCTGGGATGAGTCCCCTGCTCCCCATAAGCCCCCCCTCCATCCCCCTGCACCCTCCCTGCTCCCTCTTCATCCCCCGAGTGCCTGCATGTGGAATGAGTTTGCTGGGCCTCAGCCCAGCGGCCAGCAGGACACCCAGGGGGACGCTGACAACCACACCGGGGGTGGGGAGACCCGTTGGCCTTGCCCCTTGCCCAGGGGTGGGGCTGCAGGACCACAGCCAGGTATCCCAGCATCCTCTCTCCTGAGCGGCAGGAATCGGGGTGGGGGTGGCTGCAGAGACGCCCGGCCGGGGAAGTGGCTGCACTTTGCCCCATGTGTCGGGACCGACCTCTGGGCGAGCTGCCGGCGCGGGCAGATCCTCTGGGCTCACGGGCGCACCAGCCTCCCTGAACTCCGCAGGCCTCACACCCCACAGGCCTCGGGAGAGGGCCAGGAATGGGGGGGACTGGGGAGACAGAGGGGGTGTCTGGGATAGATGATAGATAGATGTGTATGCAGACTGACAGTCAGAGGGCTGTGCATGGGGATGGACAGACAGACAGACACGGGGTTTGTGTGGGGATGGACAGACAGACAGAGGGGTTTGTGTGGGGATGGACAGACAGACAGGGGGGTTTGTATGGGGATGGACGGACAGACACGGGGTTTGTGTGAGGATGGACGGACAGACAGAGGGGTTCGTGTGGGGATGGACGGACAGACAGAGGGGTTTGTGTGGGGATGGATGGACAGATAGCGGGGTTTGTATGGGGATGGACAGACAGACAGGGGGGTTTGTGTGGGGATGGACGGACAGACACGGGGTTTGTATGGGGATGGACGGACAGATAGAGGGGTTTGTATGGGGATGGACAGACAGACACGGGGTTTGTGTGGGGATGGACGGACAGACAGACAGAGAGGGGTTTGTGTGGGGATGGACGGACAGACAGAGGGGTTTGTGTGGGGATGGACGGACAGACAGACAGAGGGATTTGTGTGGGGATGGACAGACAGACACGGGGTTTGTGTGGGGATAGACAGACAGACAGAGGGGTTTGTGTGGGGATGGATGGACAGACAGAGGGGTTTGTGTGGGGATGGACGGACAGACAGACAGAGGGGTTTGTGTGAGGATGGACGGACAGAAAGAGGGGTTTGTGTGGGGATGGACAGACAGACAGACAGAGGGTTTGTGTGGGGATGGACGGACAGACAGAGGGGTTTGTGTGGGGATGGACGGACAGACAGACAGAGGGGTTTGTGTGAGGATGGACGGACAGACAGAGGGGTTTGTATGGGGATGGACAGACAGACCGAGGGTGCCTGGCCTGTCTTGCTAGATGGTCATGTCTGCAGCAGAGGGGGCTAGCTGATTGGGAGCCCAGGGTCCATGCCGGTGTCTGGCTGCGGGGGGGGGGGGGGTGTTTTGGGGCTCCAGGCCCAGGGGTTAAAGCCCCCTGTCAGGGAGTGGGGGGTGTTTCTCCCTCCTCCCCCCGGACTCCCAGCTGTTTCCCCTGGAAATTCCCACCCTGGGATAATGCCCCCCCCCCCCCCCGCAGGCCCAGGCCACTGGAGAAGCCGCAGCGACCCGGTGCTGCCCCGTCCCAGCCGGCGGATTCCAGGAAGGCAGCCTAGCGTCCCGCCCCGGCTGCTGGGAAGTCTGGGAGCCGTGACTCACACGCTGCCCCCCCCAGCCTTGTTCCATCCCCCAGAGACTGGGGGGAGGGGGTTCAAAGCTGCTTCCCCCCAGACCCAGCCGCAGCTGGGCAGCTGCCCAGGCCCAGGCCGCCTTTGAAGTGGTGGCAATGGGAGCTGGTTAGCATATGTGTGTGTGTGTGTTTACATCATCTGGGCAGGAGGCCAGGAGGCCAGATGGGGGGAGACCAATGGGGGGGGTGTTATGGGTCGGGGGGAGCAGGACCGGGGGGGGGGTTATGGGGATGGTGGGGAGCAGGACTTGTAGGGGGGCTGGAGGTAAGCAGGATGGCGGGGGGGGTATGGGGCTGGAGGTTAAAGCAGTGGGGGAGTTAAGGGTGTGGGGGCAGCGGGACCTGTTGGGGGGCTGGGGGACCAGTGGGGGGGTTATGGGGCCAGCTGGACTCAGCCCTGGCTCTCCAGAGTGGACCCGGAAGGACCCACTTCCAATCCCAGCCCCACCCCTGGGTAAGCCCCATCTGGATGCCTCGTCCTACCCAGTTGGTTCCCTGGCCGGGGGGGGGGGGGGGACACGTGTCCAAGGGGGGCTGTGGCTGGAGGGGGGGCGGGAGCCAGGGCAGGCTGGGGGGGGGTTGTGCTCATGGTGAGGGATGGGGGGACATGTGCTGCTGGCATAGGGGGGGTGTTGCTGGTTTGTTGTCAGTGTGTGCACTGCCATTGTGTGTGCATGGTGGGGGGTGAGTGGCATGCATGCATGTGTTATGCGGGTCTGCAGGGCTGGTGTGTTGAGTGTGTATGTTGTGCCCCATGCATACGTGTGCGTCTGTTGTCAGGCCAGGTTGCTGGTGCGTGTGTGTTGCCTGTGTGCTTTGCATTACAGACACGGGTGGCAGTGTGTGTGCACTGCCTGTATATGTGTTGCTAGTGTGTACTGTGTTACAGTAGGTGTGTGTGTTGGCGTGTGGGTCTGCACGTGCAGTGTCCGTGTCTGTGTGTTGATCTATGTGTGGATGTGTGTGTCGGGTGTGAAGGGTGTGGTCTGTGTCAGCGGCATGTGGGTCTGTGGGTCAGCGTGTGGGTCTGCACATGCGTCTGTGTCTATGTCTGGATCTGTGAGTGCCAGAGCATCCATATCTGTGTGTGGATCCGTGTGTGCATGTGGGTCTGAGTGTGTGTCGGGTGTGGTCTGTGTCGGCGGTGTGTGTGTTCACATGTGGGTCTGCGTGTCAGCGTGTATGTTGGTGGGTGTGTCTGCGTGAGGATCCATGTCTGTGTGCGCATGTGGGTCTGTGTGTGTGTCGGGTGTGGTCTGTGTCGGTGGCGTGTGTGTCTGTGTGTCAGCATGTGTGTTCGTGTGTGGGTCTGCGTGTCAGCGTGTATGTTGGTGGGTGTGTCTGCGTGAGGATCCATGTCTGTGTGTGCATGTGGGTCTGCGTGTGTGTCGGGTGTAGTCTGTGTCAGCGGCGTGTGTGTCTGCGTGTCAGCGTGTGGATCTGTGTCCGCGTGTGTGTCGGTGTGTGTGTCTGAGTGAGGATCCATGTCTGTGAGTGCATGTGGCTCTGCGTGTGTGTGTGTCAGGTGTGGATCCGTGTCAGCGGCGTGTGGGTCTGTGTGTCGGTGTGTGGGTCCGTGTCGGTGTGTGTGTCGGTGTCAATGTGTGTATCAGTGTGTGTGTCGGTGTGTGGGTCCGTGTCCGTGCGCGGCCCCGTGTGTGCCTGTGGCTCTGCGCGTGCCCGCGTGTGGTTCCGTGCGTGCGTGTCAGCGGGGGGGTGTCTCCCCCCTCGGGGCTGGGATTGGTGCACGAACCTGCAGTGACGTAGGCAACAACCCCAGTGACTCCTGTTGCTTAACCCTTCGCTGCCCGGGGCCGGGGCGCCTCCCCCGCGGGGGCTGCGCAATCCCGGGCTGACGCGCCTCCCGGGGGGGGGTCCCCCCAGGTCTCCCCCTAGGGCTCCCCCCAGCACCCCTGCCCCCCACATCCATGCATTTACCACCCCCCCGCCAGCCCCAGGGCTGCCACGGCGACTTGGGGACCCAGGCGTCCGGGGCGGGGAGACCCCACCCCGTGATGGCGCAAGGGGTGTCACGCGCCGTCACCATGGCAGCAGCTGCTTCCTGCTTTGTCTGGCAGCTCCCAAGAGCTTCCGCCCACATGGAACAAAGACACTTCCCGTTCCCTGCAAGGGGGGGGGCCCTCCAGCCCCAGGGCGGGGGGGGGTCCCTGGCTTGCACTCCCATTCAGTGCCCCCCCCCCAGTGTGTGACCCGAGTTTGCCAGGACTCAGCCCAGCCCAGGCCAGGGGGCAGAGGGGCCAGCGACCCCCCCCTCCCTTCTCCCCATGTGGGGGGACCCCCTCTGGGGCCGCGTGTCCCTGGGCTGGCCCCATGCCGCCTGTCTGGCCAGCCCCTTGGGGGCTGACTCAGCCCCGGCCCCTTGCTGGCCAAGCCGGACACCAGGGCTGGGGAAGTCCCGAGAGCCCCTTGCTGCCCCCCCGTGACTCAGGCAGTGGGGGGGACAAGGGTGGAAGAGCCCTTTCACGTGGGGCCCATAACTCTCAGCTTCCCCCAGGTCGGGGTGACTCAGGGGGAGGGATGGGGTCACCCCACACCCCCCTCTACCCTTCCCCACTCCTAAACTGGGGTCAGCTCCCCCCCAGCCCAAGAACATAGCAGCAGCTACAGAGAAGTCCAATGGGTCCATCCAGCCCCATATCCCACCCACCCCCCACATCAGACCACTGGGCCCAGCCAATCCTGTTTACCCCCCCCCCATCAGACCCAGGAGCCCATCCAGCCTGGTACCCCTCTGCCCTCCCAGATTACTCCCTTCAGCCTGGTACCCATGGCTCCAGGCAGGAGTCCTGCAGGGCTGTAGGATGGGGGGACAAGCCTGGGGTGGGGGGAGCAGCGTGTGTATGTGCCGGGGGGGGGGGGGGAGTTGGCCCAGCATCCCAGTTCCCCCCACCCCCGCCCGGATTCACTTCCCTGCTGCGGTCAGCCGACAGGATGCGCCGGCTCCCAGCGCTGGGGGCTGAACTCGGAGAACCCTGCGCCCCCCCCCCCCTTCCCGGGCTCTGCAGCTGCTGCTGGGAAAGGGAGCGGAGCTGACGCTGCCAGGGGCTGGCCTTGGCCCTGGGCCCACGCGTAACTCTTCCCTGGGCAAGATGCTGCCTGGCCTCTGTGATCCACACCCTAGGCAGGGCCTGCTGCCCAGAGGACCCCAGCTGGGGGGCAGCTGGGCGGCTCTGGGCCTGGAGCCCCACTCCGCTGGGCAGGGCCAGCCCCACAGCGCCCGGCCTCCTCCTGCCCCACATGGACACCCTGTGGAGGGCCAGGACCCTTTCAGCCCCGGGCCTCAGGCTCTGGGGCTGGAGCAGAGGTGGCGCCCCCTAGAGGGGAAGGGGAGCGGGGTAGGGGGCTCAGCAGAGAGCACCCGCCCTGCGCAGTGGGGCTGACCCCAATGCTCCACTGTGCACTCAAGGGGTTCTCTCGGCTCCAGCCCAGCTCGGTGTCTGTTACACTCGTTTTCGTAAGCGCTGGGGTGTGACCCCGTGTCCTGGCCAAGTGGCAGGTTGGGAAATTCCAGACCCCTTCCTAAATCCTCCCTGTGGTTTCAATTGGACGCGGGTGGCTGCTTTACTTCCTGTCCTAAACTGTTGTGTCTTGTTGCTGGGCAACTAGCAAACAGCTGGCCACGCCCCACCCCAGAGGCGGCTGCATCGCCCTGCATTGGGGGCGGGGGCCGGTATCATCAGCCCTCCTGCCCTACCCCAGAAGCAGCTGGACCCCAGGGCTGGGCGAGGGAGCCTTTTCTAGTTACCCAACTTTGAGACGGGAGGGGCTGGAGTTAGGCCCAGTCTTGTCAATGCTGACGTCAATCCCAGGGACCAACCCTGGTGCCTCAGTTTCCCCCTTCCGCACTCGCAGATCCTCCCCCGCCCCCTCCGCCTTCCA